>NW_017306899.1:365913-388368 GCF_000935625.1 Nanorana parkeri | reverse complement strand
CTGGGGGGGGAGGGGAGTAGTTTGATTTGCTGTGCCTGTGTGTTTATGGGGACACAAATAGCTTATTAGCTCCCACAAGGGTGACTGTATAGCACTCTCCTTGAGAAAGGTGGCACGCTAAAACAGGAAGTCAAGACAAGTGCTGAGGGGATCAGCTGATTCTGTAAGAAACTAAAGCTGTTAAACATCAAGGAAAGCCATTCATTGGAAGTTATTTAATTAGCATTTGAAATAGCTTAAAAACCTTTTGACTTAAATATCACTTTAATATATCAAGTGTATTTGATTTACAGTTTAGCTTTTAAAACATTATTTAATGTGTGATGTCTGACAGATTTTAAAAACATGTTCTCATGTAGGAAGCACTGGGCACGTTGATCATTACTTACATGAGGTGTTTTAAAGTGTCAGTTTCCATGTTAACACTAAAGTGTAATTCTAATTTAATTGTGGGCCATTTTCATCAGTTATCAGAGGTTGACACAGCACTGTCTAAAGCTTAAATCACACCCACAATCAAAATATCTTTGTTTTTCTCAATGTCATATTACTGTGAATCGAAAGATAATGCCTTTGGGGGAAATGCGGGCAAGATGGGGGTCTTATAGCTGGGATTTCTTGTGTTACAATCAACTTTCCCACTTTGTTAACTCTTTACCAACACCTATCAGAACATTATCTGAATTAAACCAAATTGAATAGGTGCTATATGATACATCTTTACCAAGTCATACGATATCATGATTTTATAAAGCATTGTTGGAACTCTCCTCTGCAGAATACCCTTGGTTCATAGCCCAATGGGAATGTGATTTTGGCAGTACATTATCAGTCGACCAAAAAAATAAGATGATGAAACTTTGCCATTCCTCTTCAATGAGTTCAAAAGCAGAGTAACTATAAATTGTTAGCAAGATGGTATCTCACCCATTCTTTGTTAGGGAGATTTTTTAGGGATTATCCCAAGGAATTTTGGATTAACTGTGGTTCAAGAGGCACACTGGCTCATAAATGGTGGTCTTGCCCACATATCCAAAGTTACTGACAGAAAGTAATAGCCTATATAGCTGATACAACTGATATATTGATACCTTTGAATCCATGAGCCTGTTTATTTCACTGTGTGGATCTCCCTGTAGGGACATGTAAGAAAACTCTTATCATTTTTGTTGAATGGGGCTAAGCAAATATTTCATGGTCTTGGAGACAACAGTTATAAACATCTATAGGAACATGGTTTCAAATAATTGACCATTAAAGGGAAATGGAGGAGCTCACAATTGACCTGAGAAGTACGCATTCATGTTATTTAGTAGGGTTGCACAGATACCAAGTACAGTACACGGTACATGTACCGATACTTTTGAGCTCCAAGACTACACTAGAGACAAATTCAAAAATTAGGAGGCAGCTTTCATTTGTACAGAGCACACGGAGCTCCTGGGATTTGTACATCTCTGTTTTAATGTACGATTTTGTTTTTATAGATATAAATAAAGGGATGCACAGATACCAGTTTTGCGAGTACGAGTACTGGTACTTGCCCGAGTACTTACAAGTACGAGTACTGATACATTTTTGTTTATTGTCATGTGACAGTTTTTCTAAAACAATACAGACTAATGATTTCAGGACAGTGGTGGAGTGCCAGAGCCAGGTCCCAGCTGCAACCGCTGCAACCCTGGTAGTTCTCATGAAATGCCAAGTATCTACACTGGTACTCGAAAAGTATCCGTGCAACAGTATTATTTAGAGATATGGGCCAAAAAACAACTAAATACGTGGGTATTCTCTCTGAGTGTTAATATGTAAGACATATGGAAAATCTTACTTTGGGATAGAGTTCAATGGAATGCTAAATATACGAGTAGTAGATGAGATAGAAATGATGATACAAGATGATAATTCTGGATGAGGTAGTATTGAGGCCTGGAGGTACAGATATTTATTTACAATTTTTGTGTGTGTTACATCACATTTGGTCAAGGTATATTTTTGCATTGGTAAGCACATATTTACATATTTGCCCCTCTTATTTTTATTTGTTTATCTGGGAGGTCTTATTTAATTCTTCAATTTTTCACAAGATGTATTTGAATAGGGAAATTAATTGCACTGTCACGGTAAAGGAAAAGGGCAGAAATTATCTCCCTTTTCCTCTCTCCACCCTAATCTTCCCTTTTTTTGTCACATTACATTTGGTTAAGATGTATTTTTGCATTAGTAAGCACATATTTGCTTCTCTTATTTCTTTTTTTTTCTTCTAGTAAAAATTCTCCCACTTTTCTTTTCCCCCTCATTACCCCCTTTTTTGGGGGGGTATCTTATTCATGTTATGTTAATTTTGTGTTGATTGTGTGTACTTTGTGTAAATATATATTGAATAGAAATGTTACTGAAAAGTTGATATATATAAAAAAAATCTCTTTGTAAATCAAAAGTATCAAATATTGTAATTATTGACACAATTTGATATAATATTATTCAAAAGCATGTGTTTGTACCTAAAAGCAAATATTTTCTTTTGGCTAGAGTGGACAGGGGTTAGAACTTGTGCCACTTTTTATTGCAGCCCATGTCCCCACTGGGGAGATCCCCCTTCTATTTTCTTTCTGGTGACCATTGTCAGTAGGACTGGAAGTGAGGGGAAAATCCAAAATGTTTAGTTTTCACTGGAACAGACATGGAGACTAACAGGGCAATTCACTAAGGGGTGAAGAGTTTGGAGAAGGCAGGAGAAGGGAACAATCTAGGACAACATAGCTGAACTGGAAATTGAGCTGAATTGGAGAATTTTTCCAGTTCAGCTATGTTGTCCTAGATTGTTTACTTCTCCTGCCATCTCCAAACTCTTCACCCTTTTGTGAATAACCCCGTAAATCTTCCAATTGTTACACTTCTTGTAATAGCTTATATAGCTGATACAACTGATATATCGATACCTTTTGGATCCATGAGCTTGTTTATTTTTACTGTGTGGATATCCCTGTAGGGACATATAGGAAAACTCTCTTATCATCGTTGCTGAATGCGGCTAAGGCAAATATTTCATGGTGTTTGAGACAACAGTTATAAACATGATTTTTTTTCCTGCTTGCGTGTGCCCCTAGTGTGGCCCCTGGTGTGCTCATAAGCAGGACACTAAACATTGGTTACAGCCAGCGATGGCTGTTACATACAAGCATGTGAGGGGCTAAAGGGCCACCAGATAACTTTTCTAGTAAGTAGGATTTTGCGCCCCCCCCCTCTGCCCCTACTGCCAGCTATCTCAGGCTCTGTTATCCCCCTTGCAGACCCAGGACCATCACAATGGGTCTGTTCACTTTGATCGGAATGAGATCAGCACACTTCCAACAAGTGATCGCCCCTCCAATCGCTGAACCCAGAAGCAATGTGTATTACACTACTTCCAGTTTCAGTGTGTCATTTCTCGGGCTGCTGTAGCTGGAGAAGAAGCTGGTGAAGCATGTCTCTGCTTCATCTGTTTTTGTGAGGTCCATAGGAGTCTAATAGACCCCTGATGTCTTCATAAAGAGGACCTGTCACTGTATTTGTGCTATCACATAAGGGGATTATTAGCCCCCTATGTGATAGCAATAAAGTTAAGTGTAAAAAAAGTAAAAAATTAAAGTCACATTCAAAAAAATTTGAATAGTCCCCTATGAGCAAAAATGACGATTACACCAAACATGTTACATATCATCATAAACAAAAACTTTTGGTCCTGTAGAGATTAAGACCATGACAGAAGTCACATCCAAGATCGAGATCTATTAATATATAAATATAAACTTTATTGTAGAAAAATCCAAAAATATATAATAACCCTAATAAAAAATTATTCCTTCACCGCAGAATGTTATTTATTTTTATTTATTTCAGGTATTTATATAGCGCCGACAATTTATGAAGCACTTTACATAGTTGCACATTCACATCAGTCCCTGCCCTCAAGGAGATTTCAATCTAAGGTCCATATCTCTCATGGATACATAGAGGGCCAATTTAGAGAGAGGAGCCAATCAACCTACCAGCATGTCTTTGGAGTGTGGGAGGAAACTGGAGTACCCGGAGGAAACCCACGTAAGCACGGGGAGAACATGCAAACTTAATGTCGTTGGTTAAATTGACAACGTTGTCCACACACTGACACACATTCATAAACCACCAATCCCCTCCCTGTTCACTCTATTTGAATCCTTGTGTTAATCAAATTAATAAAACATGGAGACTGATCGTGTTCTATTGGTACTCTTGGCAGTAATAGATCAGGATTAGTGTCTTTGGATTACATGCCTTTCAAAGTAGTACGCTGTAACCATACATTGATGTATTAAATTCAAACAAAACTTGTTACATCTTTCAATTTGTATCGCACGCTTTCACTGTTCGGTGATCTTGTTTGGGATTCATTTACCCTATGTGATCCCATCTTTTATATTTTACCAAAAATGTGGGTAGTTTCATAACATAACATAGAGAAAACATTTTTTTTCGAATTTTCCAGCACTTTTTTTCTTAATATAGTAAAACATAAAAAACCCAGTGGTGATTAAATACTTTCAAAAGAAATATCTATCTGTCCCCAAAAAAATGTATACAATTAATTTATGCACATTGTTGTATGACTGAATAAATGTCAGTCAAAGTACCTCTGTACTCAACACTGAAAAATGGCTTGGACAGGAAGGGGGTTTAACATCCTGGTCTTCAGGTGGTTGAGGTAAATTATAAATTGACTTTCATTTTCACAAGCCTACTCTTCTGTATTTTTGCTATTCCATTAAATACAGACATTTACAGATTAGCCTCTACAGAGAACTGTCAGTGACTCTCAGCATTTGTTAACAGAGATACAAAGATATTAACCATATAAGTCAGCTCATAGGGGTTGATTTACTAAAGAAACAGAATCTGTTAACTTATCAAAATAAATATTTACTGACCTTAGTAAATAAGGTAAAGCTGTTTTATACGTATAGCTGCCCCATTACAAATTATACACAAAAGCAGATTTTTTTTTAAATGTGAAATTTTTGGAAACTAATGGCTAATAATAACATTATCATGTTTGCACTGCAAGCAACTTTCATATTTATTGAATAATACACTATCCCTTCCATTACGCATCCCTGGCACTTGATAACGGTGTCTTATTCTGCTCTGGATGTGGGAGGTGAATATACTTAAAAGAAAGGCTGCTAACATTTCTGTGAGGCAATCTGAAAAGGGAGCCTGGTTGATGGTCATTATTTCAGTAACCATATACTGGAAGAAAGCTTTCCGAACAAAGTGTGAACAGGTCAACAGTTTGACCAGATATAAAATAGCATGGCTGCATTGCGTACTGAAAATTGAATACTTATACTTGAATTTTATATAAATATTGTTCTTTTGTTTGGAATAATTATCCAGGTCACTTCGATGTCTCAGCAAAATTGTAACCACCCTCCTTCTCCCAGCTGTATGAATAATAGATTTATATTCCATAATTGTCAGCTTAAATGGTTCCATTATTATGAGGAACAATTCTGACTGGAAATCACATTGACAAGTGAGTGAAATAATGCCAGGAAAAAGGAAGTGTTAATTAGAAATGTCATTACTGAGTTAAAAGGGTAATATTTCCATAGTGAAATGGCTGCATGCAAAATAACACAATCTAAAATCCCTCTAGGATCATACCTGTGGTATTCACATTTTAATGATCTGTAATTCTGTGAATTATTGCATGTGGTCAAATTTGGTAATGTCATGAAATACAGCACCAAAATGCAAATGCCAAAGGTGAAAAGCAAAAAAATTGGTATGCTAAGACGTTAGAAAATTCTAAGGCATCCAATAATTGAACACCACCCTTTCTATCTAGACATGGCTGTGAAAAACAGTATGTTAAAGAAGTCCTTCAGTAGCAGAGATCTGGCCTATCCATGGTATATGACTATCTAAGGCCCTGTTCAATTCCATAGGCAACTCATAAGCAGATAATTAAAGTATAACTAAATCCAAAAGCAAAATGTAATAAAGTCTACTATTCCATACATGTGGTGGCTGCATTCATTTTTATTTTTCAGGCTAAGAACATTTTGTTCCAGAAAAAGCACCGACCAGCGCCAAAAGAGATCCTCCTGTGGCCCAAAAAGCTTCTTAAAATCCAGCATGGCTGCCCTGTTTCAGATAAGGGACCCTTAACACTGCATAACACATAAAAAGAACACTGAGCACCTATCCTGGTGCAATAAACCTTTTTATTGGTAAAAGTAGGTATACAATAAATTATACTCACAAAGGAAGCAAAGGTTAAAAGTGTCAATGGACTGATAGTCCTCAGTGGCATTTCTGCTGTGGAGATGAATGGGAGAAAATAATGCGCAATCCAGAAACTCTGCTAAACCTGCAGAGGCACGGTACCACTGCTGAATGCGTTTTTGTGGACACACCCCCTTCCTCAGAGCTTTAGCAGAAAAACAAGCTTTTACCACAAATTGTGACCTGGTACCAAATATGAATATGTTACTAAACATCCTCTCTCACAGGAACTATGTACAAAGTCTGTAGGCTGTATTACCCACAGTATACTGGATAAAACATGCCTTGCAGGAATAGTCAAAATGAAAGCTCTATAGAAAAACATTATTATGCTGTGATGCGTTTTATGAGCAAATGTTATACGTGTTAAATGGTACCGTTAAAGTGTAACATGCACTTGATATGAACTGCATCTAAAATGTTACAAGTAGGATTTTTTTAATGTTCTGCATTAAAATGAGCATATGTGAACTGTGCCTATTGAGTGAAAGTAAACATAGGGGTCTATTCACTAAGGTGCCATAGTCAGCCGAGTGAACGACCGACCTGAAGCGAAGTGAGCCGAATGTTGTTCGGCTATTCACTTCAGGCTGGTATGGTTGATTTCAGCCGTACATCGGGTGGCTTCACGTGGCTGCGGGTCGGCCGAACATGCTCGGCATGTTCGGCTGACCCGAAGTGCAGAAGGAGTTCGACTCAGCCGATCCAACATCTGGATCGCTTAAGCTGAACCTCCGCCAGGCTACTCGCTGCTGTTCGGTCTATTCTTATAGATGCCGAACAGCAGTGAGTGAATAGCTGAATGCCACTGAGCGGCATTCAGCTTGGTACCTCTGTGGTACCGAACAGAATAGAAAAACAGTTAAAAAAGTAGAAAAAATAAAATAGAAAATGATTGGGCGCAGCTAGCAGTGACAGCTAGCTCCACCCAACAGTTTTCTAAGGGCCGGGCGGTTCTGCTGCCGTCAGAATAAAAAAAATTAAAAGAAACACCATAGGAATGCATAGCTAGATTCCTATTGGCTATTTCAATTTGCAATAGCCAATAGCAAACTAGCTATTGTACCCACCCTCTGCTGCTGTCAATCACTAGTGGGGACCTGATGGAGAACTGCAGGTCCCCTCTGCTGATTGACAGCAGAAGTGGGCGGGTGCAATAGCCAATAGGAATCTAGCAATGCATTCTTATGGTGATTTTTTTTTTTATTCTGACGACAGCCAACGGCTCCATGTCCAGAATAAAAAAAAGAAAGAAAAGGCAATGTTTTTCTCTCCTGGGCAGCCGGGGGCAGGAGACCTTTCTTGGAGAAAGTGTTTCTCTCCTGGGTGGCCAGGAGCCGCTATCTAATAGCGGGATACTCCCGGAGCGCCCGGGAGACTTGGGCTGTCTGGAGATCAATGTCCCTGGTTACCTGGGAACCAGGAACGCTGATCTCTCTGCAAGTGGCTGGAGCCAGCCATAAGATCCCAGCTGTCAGAAGCAGGCTGTCGGCCGGCCACTCGGCCAGCTTCGGCTTTCACCTCAGTCCTCACCCTAGTGAATAGCCCGTACAGCAGCCCTCCGGTTCTACTGAATCCAAAGGGGTCCTGGGGCCAAAGCTAGCCGAAGGATCAGCCGTAGCTACGGCTAGATCCTTCGTCTGCTTCGTGAATAGACCCCATAGTCTTGTCTTCTTAACAACTTGCTGAAAGGGGTGTTAAACCCCCTTCCCAACCAGGCCATTTTTCAGTATTCAGCGCTGTGATACTTTGACTGACGTTTATTCCATCATGCAATGCTATACTTAATTTTTACTAAATTAAAAAAATATGTTTTAACTACTTGAAGACCAGGGTGTTAAACCCCATTCCTGGCCAGGTCATTTTTCAGTGTTCATCGCTGCAGTACTTTGATGTTTATTCATGCAACGCTGTACTGAAATTCATTTTATTCAATTTTTTGAGGACAGATCAAGCTTTCTTTTGGTGGTATTTCACCACTGGGATTTTTTATTTTTTACTATATAACGAAAAAAGCATTGAAAATTGTGAAAAAAAACTGTTTTCAATACGTTATGTTATAAAACATTTAGTATTACCCATATTTTTGGTAAAATATAAAAGACAGGGTCACATTGGGTAAATAGACACCAAACATGCCAAGCTTTAAAATTGCACTCACCCGCGAAATCGCAAAAAACTACCATGAATAAAATTGGCCATAGGCGACGCTTTAAGAGCTTTTACGGCTCATCATTTTAGTGTCATCAGTGATTGATGAGCCTAGAATTATTTTTCTCACTGCGACGTTTGCGGCAATATGTAACAACATGTGCGGCGCCATCGTTGTTTTTGCAAGTAGGCGCCTCCGACGCGTATTTACATGTATAGGTGCAGGGGTGGGGGACTTAAAACTTTTTTGGGGTGTTTTTTTTCATATGAGACTTTTAATTTATTTTTATTTTTTTAACTTTTTTTTTTTAAACTTATTTTTTACACTTAACTTGATTGCTATCACATTGAGGGCTAAAAAGCCCCTAATGTGATCACTAGAAAAAAAATGACAGGTCCTCTTAATGGAGACATCAGGGGTCCCCAAGACCCCTAATGTCACCTAGGGACCCTCAAAGAAGCTAATGAAGCAGAGATCTGCTTCATCAGCTCCTTCTCTGGCTCCCAGCCAGGGAAATGAGAGCTAAAGGTGGAAGTGATGTAATAGACATCACTTCCGACTTTAGAGAGAGAGAAGGGGGAGAGATCACAGGTGGGAAATGCTGATCTCTCCTCCGTCTCTCTTCGAGCAGTCGATGTGCCGGTCCTGTCAGTCCCAGGCACCGCAGGGGGGACAGCGGTGCCGGGATTACCGGCATCGGCTACAGAGGGGGAGGGGTGTGGCAGCACGGGGGGTGCCACACAATTTAGGGTTATACAAGCAATCAACCGGCTATAGAGCTGGCTGAACGTTTGTATGAGACAGCCGGTAACGGCTGTTATCCTTCCCGGCGGGTTTCTGCTCGCGTGTGCCCGTTAGGGGGCGCACTCGAGCAGAAAAAAAAGACGTACATTTACGTGACCCTGCTGGGAAGGATCCATCTTCGTAAAATTACGAGCGGACGGCAAGGGGTTAAACATGTAAGGTTTACAGCAGTTCTGGTAAGATACTAGAGTGATCCTATTTTTATTTAACCAAGCCTCTAAAATATATCAATTTTTACTGACCCTAACTATCTATAAATATTAGGGAAGGGGACACCAGAACAAATACAAAGCTTATTGTGGTTTATTTTGCTTTCAAAACATAAAATCAGCCAGTGAAGTAGATTTTTATAGTTTAAATGGATCTAGTGTCAGATATACTTTTTCATCTTATGTGCACAGAGCATTAATAATGAGTAAGTGTAACACTTGCAAAGATTTATTACCTCTCATTGCCTTCATCATCCTTTCATCAGCATCATCTTATTTCAGACTTATAGCCTCTGCCTACCTATCACAATCGTGTAAATTCTGGTGTCTGTGCAGTAGCCTTTATGTGCTGGGCTTTGTGCACACATATTGATTTCATGGGATCAGGCCTGCCACTGCCTCTCCTTGAAAAAGGGAGTCTCTCTTATGCTCAAAACACATTGAGGAGAGTATATCAAAACTGGAGCAGACAGAATCTAGAGCAGTTGCTCATGGCAACCTATCAGCTTCTATCTTTCATTTCAAATGTTAACTGGACAAACTGAAGAGAGAAGCTGATTGGCTACTGTGAGCAACTACTCCAGATTCCTTCTTCTCCAGTTTTGATAAATCCCCCCATTGTCTTTTAACTTATATTTAAAGGCAATCATTTTCACCTAATCACCTAGACAATTCAATGATAAAAGGTATAGATTTTGTGACAAACCATACTGTTGCTGCATATGCTGGAATAATAAGAATTAATGTGTGCACACTTGTAAAACTACAAATACCTTACATGCACCGATGACTATAACTTTAAAACAAAAAAAATATCTTTTTCAGCAATTCTGAATGCCCTCCTTACACAATTACCTATAGAATATTAGACCTCAGATGTACATTTGACCTTCTTTTCATAGAGGCAATCTGTCTATAGCGTGACTGTATTTACAGACTGCAGTGCTCCAGCAGTTCTCTGATGTGATGCTTATATGACAGGTCCAGGCTTAGAGAATAATTGACATCCCTGACAATTTTCCAGAAGACTCCAGGAAAGTTGTAAATAGCCCCTTAACAGACAGGTTGCTGCAGTGAGGAGAGCAGTCTGAGCATTTTGGGTAATTGATGAGAAGGGTGAAAGAAATGGAATTTGGGTTTTGTTTTGAAAGTGCACTCGCCATTTAAATATTGTCTGGAAAAAAGATTAATAGATCATTGTATCCTAAAGTGTGAAAGACAGTCCTAAAACAATTTGTCTTTTTCCAGTTCACATAGTTATTATAGTTTGACAGTTTGCACTGTTTTAGTTCAACTTCTTAAACAAAAGCAGGACACAAAACATTTTTGATAGGACTGTGACAGTATTTATTTTTTAATCTGATTACCAATGTAATAAGGAGTATTATTGAATTAGGTCATATATGTCAGCATATAAAAATAACAAACTCTAGCCTTTGCATACTGTTTTTCTTGAAACTAATTTTTAAATAACGGTTTTGTGATATCATCAACAATCTTGTTTCCTACATGCTATATAATGTACAAGACGTTAATTACAAAGAAAATACTAAAACTCCTTGGCCTTTCTGCTTGGACTGCAGTATTTTATCATTAAATCTTCACTGGAAATCACATAGTGCTTAACAATGCCTTTCTGTAAATATGGATATTCTTTATTCTTTGCCTTCTATGGCTTTAAGTTTAGTTTGAACTACTTTCAGCAGAAGCAAATGTAATATAAAATGAAGCAAGTGCTATTTCTGGCTTAGCCTGTCTAACCTTGGGATTTTCCTATGCATACAATACATATATTTAAAGAAATGTGACTGTGGTGAGTCCTTGGAGTAAAAAGAAGGCTTCTGCACAATAATTTCAAATTTGCCTCTATCACATTATCAGTCTTGACTAATGTTTGGATTGCTAAAAATAGATTATGATAATAATATTTCTTCTGATAACATTCTTCCATTTATCAAAATGAGCAAGCCTGGCTTCTTTGAGCTGATCTTTTTGATATTGCAAAATCAGTGAGGCAGTGAAAGAAAATGTTAAATGAAAATTAACTTTAGTATATGGAGGAGTCCAATCCATCCAAACCTTTTCTTGTGCTACCTAGACTTGCAGCTGGTATTACAGATTTGGCATGTATCCTCATCTCCTTAAAAAAGTGGGTACAATTATGCTCCTGCTCGAATCATATTCTAACAGCTCAATTTGTGACTTAGGGGTCTAAAAACCGTAGGCAGCCGAGTGAAAGACCGACCTGAAGTGAAGTGAGCCGAACGCTGAAATCAGCCATACATCGGGTGGCTTCGGGTCGCCGAACATGGAAAGAAACACTGCTTTTTCTTTTTTTTTCTTTATTCTGACACGGAGCCGCCCAGGAGAGAAACACTGTTTTTCCTTTTTTTTTTCTTTATTCTGACACGAAGCCGTGTCAGAATAGAAAAAAAAAATTGCCCATGGGAATGCATTGCTATGAGCCTCTCGGGCCGAAGCTACAGCTAGATCCTTTGGCTGCTTTGTGAATAGACACCTTAGTCTCACATATTCCTTTTCCATCCTTTTCTTGGCTTGGACCGGCATGCTGTGCTTAGACACACCTGCATGATCTGATATGCATGTTGAATAACATTTGTTTTATGTTATCTACTTCTTATAGGTTTCTCTTGCTTAACACTTGGTTTTAATTCTTTATATTATTTGTTTGCATTTTTCTTTCACTGCATTGACAAATATTTCTGGTCTGAGGGGTTCCTGGACTCTGATGCAACCAGAAACTTAGGGGTCAATTCACGAAGCTGCTGAAGGATCTAGCCGTAGCTTCGGCTGATCCTTCAGCTAGCTTCCGCCCCAGGAACCCTTCGATTCAGTAGAACCGAAGGGCTGCTGTACTGGGTATTCACTCTAGCCCATACAGCTCCCAAAGTGGGCCGAGCGGCTCAGTCAAGCCAAGGCATATGCCTTGGCTTGACTGAGCCGAGGTGAAAGCCGAAGCTGGCCGAGCGGCCGGCCATTGGCCAGCCGACAGCCTGCTTCTGACAGCTGGGCGGAGCCAGCCGTGATCTTACGGCTGGCTCCGGCCACTTGCAGAGAGATCAGCGTTCCTGGTTACCAGGTAGCCAGGGACACTGACACAGACAGCCCAACTCTCCCGGGCGCTCCGGGAGTCTCCCTGTCAGGGTACCATGCACAGGCGTCCTCACACCACATGCAGGTACCCACGCAGGATGACCAAATTAATATGCCCACACAGGATAGGGTTCTATGCACACAGTTTATTTGCTACACAACAACAAAACTACAAACCCCCTCAACCCCCCACAGGTTTAGCAGTGAAGTAATAAACCCACCGTTGGGACAAACACACACCTACAGCCAGGGGGAAGCAACAAGGAGGGGTAACAGGCCTGCAGATATATGGCAGGCCTCAGGATAAAAGAAGAGTGGTCAGGTACAAGCCGGGTCGTTAACAGGAGGGCAGCAGCACGGTACAGGAACAGGATCCAAGAGAGTGGTCGGGTAACAAGCCGGGTCGGTGACAGGTCTGCAGATAGGAAGCAGGGTTCAGGTTTATGGGAATCAGTCAAGTGCAGGCTACGCAATACTGAGCCAGCTTCCTGACTGCAGGTAGGGCCTAAATACCCTCCCAGGAAGCACCAGGTGATGGGATAACCAGTCACAGCTGCGGCACACCCGCAGGTGAGTACTGGAGCTGCAGGTTCCTTACAGTCCCTGGCTGCTGGAGACACCCGCAGGCGAGCACAGGAACTGCAGGACCTGGCTCCAGCACCACTTGGGGGTGCTCTGGATCCTGATACTCCCGCTATTGGATGGCTCCCGGCCGCCCAGTAGAGAAACACTTTCTCCAAGAAAGATTTACTCTGCTCGATCAAGCAGAGTAAACCTTTCCCTGATTTTAATTTTTATTCTTACATCGAGCAGTTGGCTGCCATCAGAATAATACAAAAAAAATCACCATAGGAATGCATAGCTAGATTCCTATTGGCTATTTCGATTTGCAATAGCCAATAGCAAACTAGCGATTGCACCCGCCCACTGCTGCTGTCAATCAGCAGAGGGGACCTGGAGTTCTCCATCAGGTCCCCTCTAGTGAATGACAGCAGCAGAGGGCAGGTGCAATAGCTTGTTTGCTATTGGCTATTGCAAATTGAAATAGCCAATAGGAATCTGGCTATGCATTCTTATGGTGAAATATTTTTTCTTTTTTTATGGCAGCAGAACCTCCCGGCCAATATAAAACAGTTGGGTGGAGCCAGCTGTCACTGCTAGCTCCGCACAATCATTTTCTATTGTTTTTTTTCTTTTTTAACTATTTTGCTATTCTGCTCGGTCCAACAGAGGGACCGAGCTGAACAGCCGAGCTGTTTGCCGCTCAGCGGCATTCGGCTATTTACTCACTGCTGTTCGGCATCTATGAGAATAGACCGAACAGCAGCGAGTAGCCTGCCGGAGGTTCGGCTTAGCTGATCCAGATGTTGAATCGGCTGGCTGAGTCGAACTCCTTCTACACTTCGGGTTGGTAGAACATGCTGAGCATGTTCGGCCGACCTGAAGCCACACAAAGCCACCCAATGTATGACTGATTTCAGCCGATATACGGCTGAAATCAGCCGTACAAGCATGAAGGGAATAGCCGAAACAGCGTTCGCCTCACTTCACTTAGGGTCGGTTGTTCACTCGGCTGCCTATGGCAGCTTAGTTAATAGACCCCTTAGAGACTAAATATTAAGTCAATCATTGCTTCCCATTGCCACTACTAGTATTGTATTGTAAGATGTTAATTACAAAGAAAATACTAAAAATACTAAAAATCCTTGTTCCTTCTGCTTGGGCTGCAGGATTTTATCATTACATCTTCACTGGAAATCTTTACTTACTGTGAGAGCTGTCAAATTGTGGAACTCCCTTCCACAGAAAGTGGTATCAGCTGAGAGTATGGAATCATTCAATAATTATCTAGATACTTTTCTCAGCGCACAAGATATACAGGGGTACAGGTAATCTTAGTAACAAACACACACAGACACACACAAAAATCCCAAACGATGAACTCGATGGACCTGTGTCTTTATTCAACCATAACAATTATGTTACTATGTGGCATCCTTGTTAAAAGGACAAGAAGTCAATACAGCTTTTTTAGTTTTGCAGAGAGTGGAGAGGCATTAGAACGCCTGTCAGGTTTTAATTCCTGTCTGTGTCCCGGTTAGAAAGATTTATCCCCTCTACTTGTGCAGGCTATTATCACCATTTTGACCATTACAAACTCAGGCCATGTCACGTACATGCATACATACACACTTGAGGAAGGTAATGCCAATTTCTTCTTTACTGATAAGAAAGATGGCAACCTTTGCCTATAAATAGATCAGTGCATCAGAAATAGAATTACATTGAAAACCTAGAACTAAGTTCAAGCTGGCCAATAATAATAGTTATTGGCCAGCTTGCAGGGTAGGAAGCAGTGATTATTCATTAACTAGATTCATGAGGAGACTATAGTTTGATTTATATTTAGTATAGTGGAAGACAGTATTCAACACTAGAGATGCCCACTACAAGTATGTGCCCTGGTTTGTAAGAGGACCCTGTCATCTTTCAGAACTTTGTGAATTGCTTCTGATTTGTGCTATATTCCTGCCTCATCTTCTGTATAACTGATATCTTGTTTTATTTCCACTAATTCAGAAACATATCACAGCTTAAATAGGATCTAAACTTTGTCATCCTTATGAGAACAATCTTTAAGCCAAATTTTAAAAGTATCTCTTTTAAAAATCAGTTTAATCTTTGCTTGCATTGTATTATGTGTGCTCATTTATACTCAGATTACATCAAAGACTGGTCAAAAAAGCACAAATGGAAAATAAACTTAAATGTAGTCAATTTGGTGGTTGTGTGGTATATTTCCATGTTCTTGTATAACAATGAACATCATAAATATAGATGTGCTTAATATAACTAGCCTTTTATAAGGCTCCAGATTTCAGTGAAAGCACTATATGACTTTTTTTAGATCATTTCACTATGGTCCAAGTCACTGCTCAAAAACCCCAAGATGCACTTTAGGAATAGATGCCAGATAAACTCTTGGTCTTATTACCTCTTCTATTTTTTTAACATGGAATGCTGTACTACACATCATACAATGTTCCTTCATACAGTGTTCATTTATACATATTACTTGGTATAATGTGCACATATTACAATAAAAACTGGTTTTGTATGCATGTAGAAAGAATGCATGTCCCTGTCCTTTTTGAGAATGGCCCTCCATAATTTGTATTCCATTAATGGAAAAAGACACTAAACAGCCAGGGCTGCAAAAAGTATGTTGTAAACCAAGGATGTGCAGAGTGTTAGAATGCAAATAATAATCCAGTTACAAGGATTATTTCATGTCATGACTAATGCTAATTCATAGCAAACTGAAACATGTTTACACTGCTTAATGTACAATATGGGTTTGTAATGTTATGAAATGTACAGGAACATGTCTCTCTCCGTGAGTCTCTAATTTATGAAAAGGGAAACAATTCTACTTTTAGAATATCATCTTTTGAGGGTGGTTTAATTGGAATAACATATTTTGGTGTCTGTGCCTCTACCCATCTGTCACAATGTATTAGTCTTTGCCAATTACACAGAAAGATATCAGGTTTCCAGCTGGCTAATGGACTTTAAACTGCTCTCTCCAGTTCCTCACGTGAGACAGCTGAGGTCACTCTTGCTGTGTGTTTTTTGACCACCTTCACAGGGGCTGAGAAGATCACCTAGGTCCAAAATGAAATGTATATTTTAGAAACAAGATTTCAGGTATGTAATTTCCCTAAAGGTAAAGGTTTATGCTAGCTGAAATTCATAATAATTAACATTAAGATGGCTCAATTGTAAAGCGCTCTGCAAACTGTTGGCGCTATATAAATCCTGTATAATAATAATAATAATATTTGTTGCATTTTCCTAATTTTATATACAGACAGATTTATAAAATCTCCTAAATCAGATTCATTTTGTACTTTACATAGCCATAATACAAAATACATAGCAGTTGTCTGTTGCTAACTACAACAATCAGAAAATAAATCATAGCAGCAACTACCTAGCTATTTTGTTTTATAAAAGTGTACCCATCATAAAATTGCTAGCTTTAAGTTTCTATGTCAGTAATACTTATTTATTACAGGTATTTATATTGCACTGACAATATAAATATAAGTATTACTGACATATTAGTGCTATGTCAATAATATCTATTTATTACAGGTATTTACATTGCACTGACAATTTATGCAGCACTTTATATATTGTGTATATTCACATCAGTGCCTGCCCTCAAGGAGCTTACAATCTAAGATCTCCATCTCACATGCAAATAGGAACAATTTGGCAGGAACCATTTAACCTGCCAGAATGTCTTTGGAGAGTGAGAGGAAACTGGAGTACCTGGAGGAAATCCACACGAGCACAGGGAGAACATAGAAACTCCTTGCAGATTGTGACCTGGTCACTGCTTCAAGACAGAAGTGCTAACCACTAAGCCACTACTTGTCCTCCCAATCCGTATTGGAAGTTATTTAGCCTTTTATAATGATAATATAGATCCTGAAATACTCCCAAATATAATTTTAATTTTTGGATATATCAGACATGGATATTTATTCAAAATCTAGTTATTATTACAGGTAATTATATAGCACTAACAATAAGACATGTAACCCCACAAAACATTTTTTGGTTTTGCGTCAGATGTATTCGGATTTTTAGTTTTTTGGATTTCTGATCCTAAATCCGATTCTGTTCATTATTTGGATTTTTAATCAGAAATTTGGTACGTTCGCATTACAGACTGTAATGACAGTGGTCATCTTAGGCCATACTAGTCATTCTTGTTCTTTATCTAGAGCAGGAATAGTAAATTAAAATTCAAGGAGGTCCGGTAATCAAAATTTTCTTTGAGCTGAGGTCCAAATCGTGGTTTGGACAGAACGGTCACACAGTCTGTTTCTGCACCGCTGTCCCCCATTTTTGGCTCCATTTACACCAGCAGCTGCACTACAGCCCACATCTTCTGGTGTGTTTTCCCAGACACAGTGCTAATCCTGTTGCATCACACTTTTTTAAATTTTTTGTTAGGACTTTATTGAAATGTGACATTACATTAAGTTCTATTGACAAAACGCAGTGTGATGTGGTTTTACCACATCATGGCTGGCTCCACTAAAACAAAAGTACAGCATCCATCAGAGTGCTTCCTATATCAGTTGTACCCATCAGAGTGCCCCTTACATCAGTTCTCCACATCAGAGTGCCCCTTTACACCAGTTGTCCCCATCAGAGATTAGATTAGGCCCCGTTAGATTCAATGTCCCCTTAAGAGTGCTCCCTTTCATTAGTTGCTGTCATTGGAGTGCTCTCTTAAATTAGATGCCCCAGTCAGAATGCCCCCTCACATCAGTTGTCTCCATCAGAGAGCCACCTTACATGAGATGCCCCCATCAGTGTGCTCCCTTACTTTAGTTGCCTCCTGTGGAGTGCCCCTTTACATTACATGCCCCATCAGAGACCCCCCTTACATTAGTTGTCTCCATCAGAGTGTCCCTTTACATCAGTTGTCCCCATCAGAGAGCCCCGTTAGATTCAGTGTCCCCTTAAGAGTGCTCCCTTACATTAGTTGCTGTCATTGGAGTTCTCTCTTACATTAGATGCCCCAGTCAGAATGCCCCCTTACATGAGTGGTCCCCATCTGAGAGCCACCTTACATTAGATGCCCCATCAGTGTGCTCCCTTACTTTAGTTGCCTCCTTTGGAGTGGCCCTTTATATTAGAAGCCCCATCAGATTGCCCCCTTACATCACTTTTCTCCATCAGAGAGCTCCCTTACATTGGCTGTCCCCATCAGAGTGCCACCTTGTTTTTGAATTCAATGTAAGGGGGCACTCATATGGCAGCAGTTAATGTAAGGGGGCACTCAGAGTGCTCCTTTAAAATGCTGCTGCCACATTAACATGGAGCTGGAGAAGAAGGCAGGCAGTGCTTGGAGGGGATTAGATGTGAGGATGAGAGGAGCAAGAAGGTGGTGCTGAAAGACGGTGCTGGGGGAGGATGACAGGCAGGGATGAGAGGAGCAGGGAAGCGGGGATGGGAGGAGCTGGGAGGCAGGGCAGACTTCAGGCTGCTGGGAGGACAGAATAATATCATCTCCCGTAATGCTGGCTGGGGAATGAGGGTGATGTCATTGTTTGCTAGGTACCAGCAGCCAATGACTGAGGAGGAATTGGGACCTGCGCTGGGTTATGACTACCTGTCAACCAGCCTTAACCTATGTGGCAATCACGGTCAGGATAGAACCGCTGCTCGGTCTGTACCCAGACTGGACATATTTGCATAACGTGTATTGTTTTATTTCCTCACTCTTCAACGTATGTACATAAGTACGTTGCCTGGCCCAAAAAAAGGTCACCACCTGGATTTAGCTAAGCAAATAGGTCAGATACTTCCATTATCAGTGCAAAGATTAATATATTTCATCTGGCAACAAGTTATGCAACCCTAACTGATACAATAAGTAGCTTCTCATTTCCTAAGCAACCATGTCAGAAGACATATCATGCGGTCGTGGAAAGGTGTAACTCTGTTTCCCAAGGGTCCAATTATTGGCTTGCATCAAGCAAGGAGATTGCTGAAAATGCAAAAATTGTGTTAAGAATTTTCCAACGCATTTGATAAAACCTGGAAGGATAGTGGGGAACCATCATCTTCGAGGAAGAAATGTGGTCGGAAAAAAATCTTTAAGGATCGTATTCATAGATTACTTAAACATTTGGTGAAATTAGATTGTTAAAATAGCTGACATGCTGTGCAGCCTAGAAAGGACACTAAAATCTGACATTTCTACCATGTGCTTTGAATTAGTTCATACCCTACAAAGAGTAGAGGAGATGGAGGACCACATGAATAATGCCAAATTTCAATGTCAAAGCTAGAGTAGAGCCACAGGATTTTGAATGATTGGCTTAGATCAAGACCAGTCAGTAATGTATAACACTGAAGACCAAGAAAATAGAAATAAGTGCAAAAATGTACACATTTGTAGCCTACCAGAAGCCACCCAAGATACAGATCTGACAGGGTAAGAGGCATCTTTAACAATTTACTGGTTAGACCCCCCCCCAAAAAAAAAAACTTCTCTGTGCTTGACAGAGTGCATCCAGCCCTCAGGCACAGAGGAGGGTCAGGAGACATACCAAAGCATATGATTGTAACGTGACCTCCATTATAGATTTTGATGGAACATGCCTACTAATATTCCATGATCTGGCCACAGAGATGCTCACTCACAGAAGGGTTTCTAAACCCCTTCTTGATTGTTTTTTAAAATAATTCAACATACAATACATATGGGGATTCCCTGCCTGTCTGGTAAACTCAATGGCCACTCAGTGGTTCTCTCAAACCCAGAAGCGTTCTGTGAGAAACTTAACATATGCCCTCCTGTTCTCAAAGGCTGGACAGACTGCATCCCTAATTGAAATACCATCCACTTAGGTGCCTGGCAAAAGTCTGTCCTTGATCATAAGCAGATGTCTTGTTGATAATTCTACCAGCTGAGTGGTAATAATAATAATAATGAATAATTACCAACCATGGACACTGATTAATCAGCTAGGCTACATTTTATAGCATATACAATTAACTTACGTTTTCTCTATATGCTTCAGTCCAACAAGGGTTAAAATTAAGATATGCCATTATAAATATTTTGATACAGGATATTTAATGTTAACCCATTTAGTGCCATTATTATATCTATATTCTTATATATGTTAGTGTATGTAAAGCCCTATATGTGCTCCAGTTTTAGTCAGGTCAATAACTGTACCACTCCAACTAGGTTTAGACTGATCCATGGACCACAGGCAGATTCAAAGTAAGTCTTGTCAGTATCATTTCTCCAGACACTCTAGTAATTTTTTTGCTGTCTGATTGCAACCAGCAATAGTTTACTATTAGACCAGAGGGTCTAGAGCTAGTGAGCATCAAATGCTCACATAAGTGCATTTGGTGTAATTTGAAATTTGTAGTGATTCCAAACCTACGAAAAATTCTATGGTTTGCAAGTTTGTGCTCTTGTCAACACAACTTAAACTTATCTTAATGTTAGCAATTTTCTCAAACCATTTTTTCTCCTGCATGTGTCGAAAGAGGAGTAAAGCTCCCCTAAAGTAAAATGCATATATTTACTTCCATACCAATCCTCTACATTAACCTCCTTGGCGGTATTCCCGAGTGTAGCTCGGGGTTACGTCTCCATACCCTGAGCTACACTCTGGAATATCCCATAGTATTTACTTACCTTGTCCCTCGAGCTGCGCGTTGTCCTCCGGCCAGCGCCGGCATCTGTCTTCCGGGTTCCGTCCCATCTGTGCGTACGCGTCACACGGGGGCGGAACCGACAGGAGATTAAAAAAAACGGAGAAAACGCTGAGAAAA
The DNA here is from genome assembly GCF_000935625.1 of Nanorana parkeri. Lineage (NCBI taxonomy): Eukaryota > Metazoa > Chordata > Amphibia > Anura > Dicroglossidae > Nanorana > Nanorana parkeri. The sequence continues at coordinate 367,395 of NW_017306899.1, read as the reverse complement.
ATCTGAACAAAAATCCACCCGAAAAAGAAAAGAATCATCCCGCCAGGGAGGTTAAATAAAAGTCACAATGATGTGATATCTTTTTAATCACTTCACTTTATTGAAAATATTTTGGGGCAAATATATGGGGGTATCCAAATTATGCACACTTTTCAATGGGAAAAATCACAGGAAAATGCATTTTGTTCTATTTTTAAACATGTTTTCCCAATAAAAACCAAGGGAATAAAAATATATGTATCTATATTTGCTACAAAAATTAAAACCATATCTATTGTGAAAACAACAATGCTTAATATTTATTCGGTACAGGTATAGCACAGTGAAATCATAAAGCACTTTACATACTATTCATTCACATCAGTCCTTGCTTTCAATGAGCTTACAATCTAAGGTCCCTGTCTCAAATGCATACATACATGCGCATACATCCTAGGGCCAATTTAGACACGAGCCAATTAACCTACACTTTCTCCTTTTTGGAGTGTGGGAGAAAACCGGTTTACCCAGAGGAAACCCATGCAAGCACAGGGAGAACATGCAAACTTCATGTAGTGTCTGGACCTGGATTCTGCAAGGCAGAAGTACTCTGACATCTAATCCATCACTACTGTCAGGCAATGCTAGAACAGGAAAACAATACATGCACACATAATCTACCTTTCTATGTGCATCCATGTGCTTCCTTCAGCCCTCTAAAAGTCCCTGTTTGATCTGAATTGCATGGCTTCCTGGAGGCAATATATGGACAAATGATGTTATACATTCCCCTGGAGATCAATGCCCACATATAAAAAAATGACCATACATTATATACAGTAGTTCTGTATACTGCCTAAGGGCTCGTGTACACGGGCATATTCCAGAGCAAATACAGGCATATTTTCATACAGCATAAAATATGCTGGTTATTTGCGATATCCCAAAGTCAAAATTGCTATGAGTTTGCACACATACAGGCGTACATTTTTGAATGCAAAATTCCTGCTTTTGCACACACGCATGTGTGTGCAAACACAAGTATCGGCATTTATGGGCATACACCTGATTACAGAATTTTCTGTGCATATGTTGGACATAATTATATAAAAAAAAGTGCAGATCATAATGCTCTCTATAATAATTAAAATAAAGCTTTTATTAAAAACTACTGGCATAAATACACAGGATATCCAACTTATTCACAGGGTAATATGGTAAAGCAAACAGCAACACTACCAGATTAGCCACATGAGTATGCTGAGCTCCAGTCTCACCTCTTCGACACTATGACACAAGGGGGCATGCCCCTGATAAGTTGGATATCATGTGTCTTTATGTGAGTAGTTTTTCATAAAAGCTTTATTTTAATTATTCATGATAGCACTTTGGTCTGTTCCCTTTTTTATTTGGGTTGATCTAGCATACCATTGCGGTACTTGGAGTACACTTAAAGAGGGATATGAGAACTTCCATTCCAGTGGATTCTTAAGATGGTAGATC
>NW_017306899.1:343578-365851 GCF_000935625.1 Nanorana parkeri | reverse complement strand
TTGATGCCTCGAACATCATCTTCCTTCCACTTGTTTCCAACAGTCCTTCCAGTGCTGTTGCCGGTCTCTGATCCACCGCAGACTCCTTAAGTCCCACGGTGTCTGTCCAATGTGCATGCTCCTGGCTGCATCTATTCACTGTAATTGTGTTTCTCCCCCTCTGCTCTACTCCGCACGTGCCCACACACTTCTTCATTACAACCCTTTGGGAGCTGGAACTTCTTCAGCCAGGAGCAAGCAGTGCTGGAACAGGTAAGTGTTTAGGTATTTGCCTCATTTTTTATTTTATTTTTAAATCATGTGGCATTTATCTACTGGTTGCTTGCAGTAGATATATGCCAAAAAAGAAAGACTTTACTTCTACTTGAAGGGGGAACAGCACAATTAGACCTTGTCTAGCATCCAAGGTGAGCTGCACTTCATTGAGTGTTCACAAAGTGGTAATAAGGAGGTGGAGGAGCAAAGATTGGATCGCATGTGTATGATTTTTCAAATGATCGTTTGGATGGTTTTACTCATATAAACTCTTTGGGGCTTTGTTTTTCATTTTGACATTGTAATTAGGAATCAATTTTGTCATTGTTTATTGATTTCCCACTGTTTATTTGCACTCAATCATTTAAGTGTAATTCATATTCACTTAGTATATAGCTTACTGAATATAAACTTTGGTGTTTATTGGCGCATTGTTTATGTTTTAATTTTAAAGTTGACACATTGTTATATTAGATTTTTCCCTGATGGCATGTCATTAGCACACCATTTGAGGAGAGCACTCACATTCTTTTTGCTAGGGGGGTCTGAGCAATACAATGGAATGCCTGGTGTCTAGAGAAACAGCCAGAAGTGAAAGATGCAGATTGCTGCTAAGGAATGATTGCCCAAGGTTCACAAAAGGCACTATAGATTCCAAAAGGTACAGATTATATGAGGATTATATTGGATATTTTTTTATTTCAAAAAGGTATATTTCTGCTTTAAACAAAAAAAAGTTTTTGCAGCAAGATTTCCCTTTAAAAAAAATAAAAGTTGACATTTGTTTCAGAAGGTATACATTTGTGGGTTTTCATTTATTTTTGAGGTATATTGGCTTGTATTGCATCTAGAAATGCCCTTTTTTTTAGTTTAAACTGCTTCTTTTCTGTAACATTGTTTTTGGGGTTAAAGTGTTTTGTATTTATCCATGCCCTCTAGCCATTGCATGCAATGCAATTTCAGTGCAATGTACATTTCCTTCTCCAGGGAATTTTCTTCCACTAATAGGAAGACTTGCACTTGGTTGCAGTGAATGCCTTTTTGCTGTTTCTTCATTTCCCAAAAATTGCAGCAAAAATAACATCACTTTGGGTTTCCACTTCCAAAAACTGACAGGTCTCACCAAGGATGCATGCAGATCTCACCAGGGAGGCATGCAAGTCTCACCAGGGCTGAGTGTGGTTCTCTCCAAGGCTCTATTATTATTATTATTATTATACAGGATTTATATAGCACCAATAGTTTGCACAGCGCTTTACAATATAAGGAAGACATTACAGTCACAATACAATTTAAGACAAGATAGTAAGGAGGGCCCTGCCCGTGAGGGCTTACAATCTAAAAGGGAGGGGCAAGTGATACATGAGGAGGTAGCCACTAAATAGCAACATACTCGGTAGGAAATCTAATTTCATGACTGTGTAATATAATTATGTAGTGTCAGAAACAAATGTGAGGGCCAAGTTATAGTGGGATGGAAACCTAGCACTGCTTGATTAAGCAACTTTAAAAAAATCAAGGAAAATACTATTAAGTAGCCATAATGGTCATGTACTGTATATCCCTAAAGGAAAACTCTGATTTCTTAATAAAAAGCCACACATGCAAGTTTGTAATGAAATGCCATTTAAAAGTCATGATTTTTTTCAAAACCATCCACATTTTTTTTCAACAATAGAGAAATTATTAATTTTGCAGACACAATTTCATGGACTCACCACCCCCTGTTACTGTAACTGTTTTTGTGCTTGTCATAAGGGTCTACACAGAGCTTTACGTTATTATATATTAAGTTAAATTATTAGATAAGGTGGTTAAAACTAATTCACAATCTGATTTTAATATAAAAAACATTACCAGATAAACACTCTGTGTTATATAGGAAGGCAACTCCTCTTAGAAATATATATCATGAAGCCTTTGAAGTTTTATTTCATTGTCACACATCCCTTTGCATTGTGACGGGTCTCCTGTCCGAGGTGCTCGGCTGCTTGCCAATCCTCTCTTAAAAGACCAGTGCACTTGTTGATGTTCCTGGTGTCTCCTTTTGATTCCTGTGTGCTCCCAGTGTGATCCTGCATGTCCGGCAAGTGTAATGTCCCCATTAACTCTATCATTCTTTTTCTTTTCTTTTCTTTGTACCACTAAAGAAAATTCAGAACGCGTCCGAATCCCAAAACAAATTCACTTTTGGACCTGATTCCCGAAAAACCAAATAACGAAAAATTGGAATTAAAACAAAACAAATGTTTTGCTGGCGCACATGTCTACTACTGGAGATTTAGTAAACTAAAACTATTCAGATGACTAAAATACAACTAAAAATTGCATTATAGTCAAAAATCTAAAACTAAATTGAAATTTGCAGTTGAAATTAACACTGCTTGATACACTGCAGACAGAGGCTGCAAATCACTGCAGTGCTGTTTGCAGCACATACATGAAAAACGGACCAAACTGCTTAGCCCTGTGGAGCAGATCTAAAATTTTCAGTGGCCTGAACTTGCTCGACTTTTCTTTAAGCTGCCCCTGGATGACATCCTGCCTTGCTGATGCTGTGCATCTCTTTCCTTCTCTACATTCTTGGATACCCTGATATGATCTGCCACCTTATCATCCCCATCCTCGTAATCAGTGGAGCCATTTTGGCAGTAAGTGTCACCTGCAGGAAAATCACTGGTAATTAATTATTTCTGCCTGTTGTCCCCTCCCCTTCCTCTTTGCCTCATGCATTCTCTTACTCAACACCTGATAAAATGAATTACTGTACATCCTCCTGCAGCAAGTTACTAATGCTGTGCTGACTCTATCATGTCAGTTTCTGGAACTATAGTGGGAATAGATGTTAAAGAGGAGGAATAAAGGGGTGCGCTTGCAGCTCCTCATGACCCTGCACTACTCAGCACCTAGGAGAAGGAGGAAGATGATGAAGGCTTGATTATGCAATCCACCACATCCTCCACATATTCTGGCTGTATAGCACACCCACTGCCAACATGGAATGAAACTAAATCCCTAAACCCCAAACACCAGCACTAAAACAATAGAACCCCAAACCCTTTAGAGAGGGAGAGATTGAAAATGTGGGTAAGAGAGTGTAGGATAGAGTATGAAGGTGACCGAAGTAGTGGTGAGGGAACTATGGCTGGGTGCAAGACTCTACAGGGCTCTGCATTTGACTGCTGGGCTCTCCAGGGCTGAATGGATGGGATCCGGGCTTGTGCCTGGCTCCAGGGCTGTACTGGTGGATGTGGAGCTGTCCTATGCTGTGCCGGCATGGGAAGGTGGAGGAGCCAATGGGCAGCCAGCCCGCCCTTTTAAAGACAGATGCCTGAGGCCCCCAGCAAACTCAGGACATCCGGCAGCCAAACTCCCTAAAAATGTAAAGGGCCATTATCGGCTGTGCCTCACTGCCACCCCAAGGCCATGGCCTCGGTGACCTTGCGGGGAATCTGGCCCTGAACCTACCCTCCTCCACCCTAGATTGATGCTACCCACCAAAACATAGAACAATTGATTGTTACCATAGACTTAATTGCTTCTTGTAAAGTAAATCATTAACTTTTTATTTTCCATCTTTTAATATTATTGAAAAGGACAATATACAGTAGAAATACAATAAGTTAAAGCTAAACTCACAGTGTCAAATGCTAATTTTTTTCCTATTGCACCAGCAATAAGCACTTTTACTTGCCTCATCTCTTGCTCCCCCAGCAGCCAGTACTCTCCTCTTCCCTCAGATGCTCTGTGTTGAGTGGGCCCTTAGTATCCTCACTTACAATACAGGACATGTTGACATCAGAGCTGCAACTTCTGTACAGAGCGCTGAAAAGAAGATGCTTTAGGTGACCAATTGCATGGACGAATAAGCTTGTTCAAAGCTGGCCATACACCTATAGATTATCTGCAGATTTTCTATTGTCATATGGAAAAAGTGCAACAGATTCCTCCATCTACTCTAAACTGGGTGGATGGAGGATCTCCCATTCTCATTAAAGATAAGATTATTCAGCCTCCCTTCAGCCTCCGCTCCTGGCTGTTTTTCCAGGCATTCACAATGACTTGTTTCCTGCCATCAAAACAAATGTATCTAAAATTGTTAAATATTGTACAATGATTCAATATTCTAAAAAAAAAAAAAAAAGGGGGAACTAGGAGTCTTTACATATTACTTTATGTGGTATTTTGTGGAGATTCGTACACATAAATGAGAGGGACAATCCAATGTTGTAATTCTAAGTATGTATATTGTTCCTGCGTAGGTTTAAATGTATCCTATATTTCTTTCCATTGGTAAAAACCTGAAAGTGGTCAGGACAGGAAAAACCTTCATGGTCCACTATTTAAAAATAGGAAAAAGGACAGCAACCTTGCTTAGTTCCATGCATAATTTCTAAGAGCTCACAGTGGAAACCTACATATTTAATTTTCAGAGTGTAGTAAGTGCTTTTATCTAGCTAAAATCCCCATTTCTGTAAGGTGGAATAAAGATATACTATTGAATGCTTTATGAAGCCTTGTATTTTCCTAGATTGCATAATGAGAATAAGGTAGGCAAACGTGCTAATATTTTAAGCCTATCTATCAGGGATACCCCTTATCTGGCTCCTATGCATAATGGAGGCTAAACACGTATTTATCCTATAAGATCAAATTTTGAATAGGATGTTAATGTTTATATGTTTAATAGAGTGGGGAAAATGTTGCATCGCTTACTCATTCTTGGCTGGTTTTGGCCATCATTACAATATTTGCTGCTAAGGAGCCTGGGTGGATGCATCCCCCTTGTGAAATTTATGTCAAGGAAAGAGAGTGAAAAAACATTCAGATCATTTTTTAATAAGGGGCATTGTATATAGATTGTGGACACTAGCCATATAGGTTAACTATTTTATGCGGCTTTGCTGTCAGGATACCACTGGCAATGTTGACTATTTTGTTTTTGTCCATCTCATTTGTTTTTCTTTTTTCATCTAAGAGTATATTTAGTTCTGCACCTACATAATTTAAAGAGGTTTTCAGTTTAGAGGTTAGGTTAGTTTTCATTTTTTCCTCTAGTTGCTCAAGTTTGAGTGCCAGGCCTTAAATTGTTTTGTTGTAGATGGCTTCTGATCATTGCCTTGTAAGCCTCCTAGAGTTAAATAGGTGAGATGTCAGGAGTTGCATTAATTGTAAAGTTATCTACCAGTTTAGCCTGCATAGTAAAGCATGTGTCTCTTGCAGAGTGAAGTGATACATTGTTACACCAAATTCTATCAGGGGAAAAGACAAGAACTGAGGTGCAATCTACTGATATTGGAAGAAGGATTTCACCAGGGAACAGCAAGAATGTTGGATACCTTAATGTTATGGAAAATTGTGGTTTTACAAAAAAGTAGTCTATACGAGAAATGGGGCTTTGTGAAATCAAATAGTGGCACGATAGGACACTATGATTATAAGAGTATCATGAAGCATACCTGTGACTAAGATGTATCTATCTACCTGTTAGATCTCAGCAAACTCAAATGCAGATAAAAGGTAAAAAATGTTCTAAAGGCTATAAAAACCACTCTTTTTTTCACCATTGCATGCTAGCTAAGCTAGTAGGTAAAAGCTTATTGGTGTTGAGTTCCCGTTCAGTGTGTAGCAACATGGTGTCCCATACAGTTCTGTCTGTCACAGAATGCTGAAATTGGAAGGAAAAGCTCTCATTGGATGATTAATTCAGGTATCCTGGGTCAGGTTGTGAGCTATGGGAGGTGTGGACGCCTCTGCTAAAATACAGCTTACCCAACCCCGTGTTGGAAAGTACAACATTTTCATGTAGTAAATCTGCCAAAAAATCTATCTTCATATATTGAATCTAAGATTGCATGGGTCATCAAAGAAACCAGCTGTGTTTTAGAAGTGCTGGAGGCCATGGTATTCATCCCCGCAGAAGGCATGGCAAGTCACATGATGAAAAAAATGTGAGATTCAATCACCTGGACAGGAAGTCACGCATTGCACCCTGTGGTCTTGATGGGGGTTATATGTGCATTGGGAAGACACCCTAATTGAGACTGTCACAGGTCGGCTCAGTAGATCGGGAGGTGAGCGATGACATACCAGCGTTCACTCACCGGTCGATCCTGTCACGGCTCTCTGCTGTGACAGGGGAGGGGCTGGATTCTCCCCGCTCCGATCCGACAGCGCTGACTCTGTTGCAGGAAAATGCAAGTTCCTGACGCAGCAATCCCTAATTGCACCCAAAATAAAGATGTGAATGCAGCCTTACACTTCTACTCCTCCCCCAGCATTGGCAGCCGGCCCTGCCGGCTGCCAATGTAACAAAACTTTTCGCACTGACCGCCAATGTAACAAAAGTGTTCACAATGACCGCTAATGTAACAAACGTATACACCATACACATGCTTAAACTTACCTTGTTCTTGCAGTCTTCAGCCATTTTTTTCTTCCTTAGCAGAGGGGGGGGGCGGCGACATTAATTTGCATATGAATTATCCGCAATATTTACATATGAATGGGCCACGGCTTATTGATATGTAAATCACTGCAGCCCATTCATATGTAAATAGCGCGGCCTGTGACAGGGGACAGGAACAGCGCCGGACATCACCGGCAGCTCCGGAGAGGAGAGCACAGAGTAGAGACTAGAGAGAGCTGGGTGAGGAAGTGGTTTTTTTGGCCTCCCCCACCAGCTCCCTCTAGTGTCTACTGTGTAGTTGTGCCGGCTCTGCCAAGAGCCGGCCATCAGGCATAGCAAACCGGCCTGAACACAATCAGGTTGATTGTGTTCGGGCCGGCCCGGCCCACCGGGCAAGTGCCCGGTTTGCCCTATGGCCAGTCCGGCCCTGCACCCTAAAGATATCCTGCATTGCATATGAAGGTGGCTGTCCATTATCTAAGGATTTAAGGACAAGTTGTTCACCTAGGCAGAGGAAGGGGCTGCAGTACAATGATGCCCCCCTGCTGGAGGTTTTCAGTGCATGCTTACAAATATGAAGGAAGATGTGGATTGGCCGAAAGACCTATAAGGGACATACAGAATTCTGGGTAAAAGGGGTGTCAATGGACGTGTATGAATGGGTACTGTGTACTATAAAAGCCAGTTCTCAGTCATATTGCTCCCTCTCTCTCTCTCTCTCTCTTAGCCCAGCCAAGACATAGAACCAGAGGATGGACTTGCCATGTAAAGTATTCTCTTTTTTGTCTTATTGTACTTTTGTATCTATTTAATCTTTTATTATGTTCATTTATATTTCTGTATAAATAAATAAGACCATTGCTTCTTTTAACCATTGTAATGTTATCATCATTGGAAGCACAGAATAGCAAGGTTAGCTTATTTCAGGAAGCTTAAGTCAATCTAGATATTACATACCCCTCCCACCCCACAAAAAAATAGCTTTGCAACAGGCACCTTGTGTTACTTAACTCAATCTGTAAGATAATGTTTTCAATGAAAATGTCATACATCTAGAGAACTTGCAGTTCTTTAAATGCTGAGCTAGAATCTGGGCCGGGCATCTTTCACTGTGTGAACAATCACTTTGCAAAGAGAACATTCATTTATCTCAGTGGCAGATGAAGTTTATTGTTGAAACATTTAAAGAAATACATTTTGGGGTTAAAAACCGTCATGCAGACTATACATTAATGGGAGTACCAACAGGGAAGGCGGAAGCAGAAAAAGATTTGGGGGTCACAATTGACTGCAGATTAAACAATAGCATGCAATGTCAGTCTCCAGCAAACAAAGCTAGCAGAGTACTATCATGCTTTAAAAAGAGAACAAAACACTGGTTCAGTCTTATCTTGAGTATGCGGTTTATTTTTGGTCATCAATCCACAGAAAGGATGTCCTCGAATTTTAGAGACTACAGAGAAGGCCAATGAAACAGGTAAAGGGGCTGGAGGACCAAAGCTATGAGACAAGATTGCAAAACTTAAGCTTGTTCAATCTTGAAATGAGGCGACTACAAGGGGACACGATTTTGATGTACAAATATTTTATAGGTGACGGTAACATCAGTAATAATGGAACAACAAGGGGGGTAAGGAGTTACGCTATAGACAAAATGTAATATGTAATCTGTATCAGTCTCCAGGGTTTCCGTAAACTAATTCAAAAAAGAGTTCCCCTAAACAAAGAAATCCCTATGTTGGAGCTGATCTAGTAAACAGGTGACACAAAGTATAATAATGTATAAAAGACTATATTTAATGACAAATAAAGAAAAATACAAATAGGATCCAATGTAACAAGACATCTAAAAACAAGTAAAAAAGATCAGTAATAAACTTTTTACTGTAAACTCACTAAAAAAGACAAGAGGCCATCACCGAAAGTTGGAGGAAAAAAATGTTATCACAAAAGACATAGAGGCTTTTTTTCTGTTAGATCGGTAAAATTGTGGAACTCTCTTCCAAAAGCAATGACATCAGCAGAGAGTATTGAATCATCCAAAAATTGTTTAGATACTTTCCTCATAGAACAGAATATACAGGGGTACAGATACTCTTAATGCCTGGAACACACACACACAAATACACACACTCTCATAAAGGTTGAACTTAACGGACCTGTGTCTATTCAACCTCAAATACTATGTAACAATGTATCTACGTAACTATGAATTACATGAATATGTGCTGGCTTCAATCATCCAGTCATGTGCAGGTAAATATTCCTTGCACATGACTGGGTATTCCTTGCAAAGTGAATTTTCACTTTGTTTCACCTCATTCACTAAGGTAAGTAAAATTAACGTTGCAAGATGAAAATTTACTTTAAAGTGTACATACGCTACTTCTTTAGAAAATCAATGCATTATATAATTGATCCTTGCAGACAAATCATTCTATGTCCAGAGAAGGAGCAGCTCAGAACAAAAAAATATTTTTTACATAAATGTCATACAAATGCTTGTTCTTTAACAATGATGTTCTCATGATTTACCCATAGACAAGTGGAAGTATTAGAAAGTTAAAATATTTTCTTTGAACTCACTGCCTTCCAACTGTGAATTTATTTGCTTTTCTGGATGAAAATTACTAGCTAATCATGTCCCACAGTTATGTTTCTTATCTCTATGTCTGTAATGCTAATGTGAAAAAAGTTACATTAAAAGTAAATATATTCTGTATCCCACCACAAAATGGGCATCATTTTATCTAAATGAAATAAATGAGAAAAATTCTAATTAAGATAATGGTGTCAATCATCAATCACATAATAAAATCAATTCCCTTTGCGAGGGCCTGCTTTACCATAAAAAGCATTAAAGTTTTCTTACATTATGTGTTGTCTTGTTAGCAGGTATCATTTCGAATCAAGAATACTAATCAAGCCATGGATGGCTGCTTGGAATTGCTTACAGAACAAACCACTAAGATTTCCCTGTGATGAAAATAAGCAGTGTATGTGTTGTTGCAGCTAGGCAATCAAGAAAGCTATTCACAAAGTGATCATCAGCAGTAGTGTAATTGCATTAATACACTGAAAAACAAATATAACATTAAAATGACAGCTGAAGGAATCTGTAGGAAAAATATGGACATGTATAACGTATAAACTTGTTTGTAGAAAATGGCAGTGAAGGAAATCAAAGTTGATTTGTTAGATTGTTAGAGTAATCACATACAATAAAAGTACTCAGTTCAATAGTTACAATCAGCTCACTCTTTTTTTTCCAGAAACAAGCAACCAAAAAACGTTGTGGATAAAAAAAACATTTATTATAACCTAAAGAAAACACTCTTGGTTTCCTTGGACAAACCTCCTTTTGGTAAATAATATACTCAAAACTAGCACAATAACTTAACCAAATAATCTTATAGCAGACACATAATGAAATGAGCAAACCTTTGCTTAGAGTCTGTTATCCATTTTTGCTACAACTCTTTTATGGCACACAAACAGTCTTTTTGTTGTGAAAAGGAGAAAGGGGGTAGCATGAAAAAGTTTACTATACAGCAACCATTTCTCATTCTGAGAGAAAGCTGTCAATCAATTTTACCATCCCCCACATTTGGTATTTATTTACCCGACATGGCTCTATCTTTTTTATTTTACCCAAAAATTGGGCATGATATTCTGTTTCTGTTACACTAAATTTAATTTTAGTTTATTTTATCCTGCGTATTTTATCCTAAAAATACTGGTTTGATAAATATTTGCACTAATACTGTGCAACATAAACAATTGCAACTAGCAATTTTTATTCTACAGGGCCTCTGCTTTACATATATAATAGTATGGGGGTTTTAGGCTGTGTTCTAGCCAAAAATTCAGATTTTATCATGTGTGTGAAGAAATTGCTCCAGACAGCATGTAGTTAAAAAGGAGTTTCTTTGCTGATATTTTGCATTCACCTTTGTGTTTTGCTTTTAATAACTTTCTTTTTGTTAAGGTTTTAATAATATAAACAATTAACAGTAAGCAAGTAGTTGCAAACAGAAATGTATGGCATATTAATGCGGATTTGATAACATGGCAATAAGTAGATTGCAAGAAGGGCCACTAAGCAACAATACCTACACAAACAGTGTCCCTATGAAGAAACAAAAACTGCAACTCAAACCAATTATATAACAGTAAAAACAAGACGTATAGTATAGTAGAATGAGAAAAGAAGCAATTAAATAAATGGAAAGAGGAAAAAGTAGAAAGTAGAGGTAAAGGGAAGGAAGAGGAAAGAAGTCTGTTCCCCCACTCCACGGGGTTCACCCACCCACAACCCAGAAGACAAAAAGTACCTATCAGAAACCAAGTGTAGAAGATTCCATGAGCAACCAAGGGGACCATGCCCTGTCAAAAATGGATATATAAGTACTCAGCCATGCTGTAAGATATTTCATATTATAAATATCAGAAATACATCAAAGCAGGTCAAGGTGGGGGGGGGAGGGGTGGCACAGGGTGCTGTAACTTCAGGGCAATCAGACATACAGCAACATTAAGGACATGGTTAATTAACTTCATGGAAGTTCTAGTCATATATGGAATAGAAAGACCTAAAAGTAAATGTACAGGATCCTCTGACACTGCTACATCCAACAATTTTTTAAGTAAAGGCACAACTTGATACCAAAAAATAGGTATCATAGAGCATTCCCAATAAATGTGGAACAGGCTACCAGTGTTTTCTAAACACCTCCAGCACATAGGGGTATGGTCGAATTGATGGAGTGCAGGAGTTCCAGAGCATTGTACCAGTAATATAGAATATTGTATTCATTTTCTTTATATAAAGTACAAATAGAAGTTCTACTGGTGCTAGTCCAAATTTTGGCCCAATCCTCTATGTCCAACACTCTCCCCAAAATGGCCTCCCATTTGAGCATGTATTTATGTTTAGGGAAAGTGTCAGTGATGACCATGTTTAAAAATGTATAAATATTATGGATAAAGACCTCCAGGCACAATCCCTCAAATGGAGTCAATTTGGAGAAAGTCAAGGCCATAGAGGCACTGTGGGCATAATGTTTAATTTGCAGATAGGTAAATAGGGATTTCAAAGTATGCTTAAACTTAGCATTTACTGCAAATCAGAGGAAGAGAGAAGGGTCCTCTCAGTCTAATGAATGATATCTTTAAAATGGATAAAAAAGCTAGTCGACCAAAATTGAACAACGTAATGGTCAAGAGTGGCCAGCAAGGCAAGTGAATAAAGAAAGGAGCTCATTGAAGTGGTAGGGGAGGTTAAGCTGAAGATAATTCTATAGTATAGACAAACATCTCTGGTGTGGATCATAGGGGATAACATGAGTCGAGTCTTAAATACCAGCTGTGTAGGCCACAGTAGAGAGCTGAGATGGACCAGTGAAATCTAAAGACTTTCCATCTCTGACCATCAATTAGAGAGGCAGACAGCTGACCAAGATGCTAAATGACAGAGGTGAGCCACCAGGTAATATTTCAAATGTCTGGGAAGCATAGTGCACCTTGCGATTTGAAAGCCTTTAAGACCTGCCTTGCAACTCTGTGTCTGGAATCATTCCAAAGTAAAATTAATTAGAGATTGCTGTAATGCTTCAAAAGGTCCTTCAGATGATTTCTTGCTCATCCAGGACAAGTGATATGACCTCCACTTCAGAGCTTTAGAAGTGGATAGCATTATATGGACCAATAATAGTTCTTCATGTAGACTAGATACCCACAGGGCCATATAGTTTCCCAAATAATTAAGTTTGTTGGATTTCCAATTATAATCAAAAAAGAGGATTGGAGATTAGAGAGTGCAGCTGGTGACATGTTAATAGGTATAGTTTCTGTTTTAGTTAGATGAAGCTTATACCCTGGTATAGAAAAGTATACTGACAGTTCTTTGTGCAACTTAGGTAAGGAGATGTACATTATGTAGATCAATTTTAAAGAACCCCCTTCATGCCTATGCTTCCTCACTAATGGGATACACTGTAATTGTGCTATAGTATATCTTTTCTAGTCTTAGAGCGTTCCTATCTAGGTATAATATGTTGCATTAATTCAGTCAGGGAGAAATTTTATTTTCTTTGCCCATCCTTAGGAAAGAGCGAACAGCTGTTCATTTGTGTGGAACTTAATGACTCACAAATAATGCATTAATGCTCTTCCATATTGCATAGCAGTTTACTTTCAGGCAAGACATTAGGTTACTGACTTGGCTTGAATAATTAATGTGAAATTAATCTACCGTGAGATTCTCAGTTGTATTATAAACATTATATCCAACATTTTTCTTATTATACTTCATGGGTTAAGTTTATGCAATCAGTGCAAAATGGATAGTCTGTTACCTTGATATCATACCTTCAAGAAGCCACAGTCTACTGAACTTTAAGTAATATGAATTAAGTCCCAATAACACGGAAAAAAACGCGACTCAGATCATCAGTATTATGTATCTGTAAATACATTAAGCAAAGATAACGCATCTGATATAGCTAATTGCTACAATTATCATCAGTCTCACCACTAATTATGCAAATGAGCAGATTACACATTCATCTGTGTTGTTAACCTTATCATGGGTGATGTCACTGTGCATGCAAATGAGAAAAGTTAATATCAAACTGCATACATACTTACGTACATAAGGACTTAAATCCATCTAGTCGTATGCATATGTTTAATAATGATGTATCCTTAAATGTTCTAAAATATAACTCTATGAAAAAGTATCGCTTTATTATGAAGAAAATAAATGTGTATCCCCTTTGGGTGCATATGTTTGAGCTTAAGAGATATACATAGAGACTGATTTACTAAAGAGGTTGAGAATCTTCACTCAAAAATTGTGTAGATATTTACTTTAATTATCAAATTATCCTAATAGCATCTGCACATGATTGCGTATTCAGAGTAAACAAGAATTCGCTTTTCCATGATTGGATAATTTAAGTCAATATTTACACCATTTTTTAGGGTAAATTATCAGTTCCTTTAGTAAACCAGTCCAATATGGTTTGCCTCTGCAAGTATTGATAGCCATGATTTAAAAAAAAGCTGCTTGCAATAACTATCTATATTGAATCCAAAACTCCAGGTTAGACCAAAGAAAAAAAAACACAGTTCCCAGCATCTGCAAAGAATTACAAAAAAGGCACCAACTGCTATACTATGATCTCCTGGGCTGTTCCCCACACACTCACTCATCCATAGATGCTGTGGTACTCCTCATCTAAGTTAAATGAAACCCAATTTCATAGTTTTATTTCACCCACTACCTGTGAACCCATCAAGGGATTCCTCCCAAGGACTTTTATGAAAATGCTGAAGAAAGCAGCTCTGTATCAATATATGGCACCCCTCCATACAAGAATCAGGACTCACAAACCACCAGAGGAACAGGGTGCAGAGGACATTATGACAGTTTTCATGTTAATACAGTCTGTAAACTACACACATCTCCTCAGCCTTTTAGCATATTTTGTTAGAAATTGGAATGTGTATTTGAAATTCTGAAATTTGGAGCTCTAACCTCTGCTATGTGTGCATTTCAGTTTGCTTTCACTAAGGAGATCGATAGGCATGGCTATGCATACAATAACTGAGATAAGAGGCACTCATCACATTTGCTGCTACCTTTACTACACCCTTTCTGTGCAAATAGTTAAGTACATTTGTACATTTGTCACAAAGTTATTGTTTAAATTTCACCACCAAAATAACTCAATTTTCTTTTATGCTACACAGGTGAGTTGATAAGAGGTCCACAGAAACCTTTTACTGTTTCACAAGGAGCAGGAATAGTAACTTGCTAGTCCACACATCTTGGGTTGTGTTTTTTTTAATCAGGCTAGAATGACAAAAAATACATTTTCTCAGTGACACGTCAAAGTTTCAGGCAATCAGGCAATCGTATTGTGAATAGCCCGTACAGCACCCCCTCGGCTCTCCTGAACCGAAGGGGTCCTGGGGCCGAAGCTAGCCGAAGGATCGGCCGAAGCTACGGCCAGATCCTTCGGCAGCTTTGTGAATAGACCCCTTAGTCTCTCTGTTTTTAGAGACAAAGATGCAACAACCATGCTCATGAATTATATATTGATTAGTAGTAATAACTCTAGGTGGTAGTGTTATGTTTATTGCTTTACATCATTTATTTTCTCTCCAGGGAAACTACATGGTTATGATGTAAAATCCTGTGTTTTTGTTACTGTTTCCAATGAAAGAAGAATGGCTCAGTCATGTGTCCAGCCCACACTTGATTGGTACGAGGCATATCTGTGGCAGCTTTCCAACACATTACCTATTGCCATATTTTTTGCCATAGGAAATATAATTTTTTAGTTTTTCATTGATTGTTTTGCATCAAAGTCTACTGATCTCCTTCTGCTTCTTTCCTGTCTACATTAATTTCCTTTTTCAGCAGCTGCATGTCATTACTCTAGCTAAAGCTAAAGGTGACAACAGTAAACCATACAGAGGCAAAAGAGCTTCAGCCTAGCAACTTGAGCAGCACAGTGGTGTAGTGGTTAGCACTTCTGCGTTGCTGCACCGGAGGTCCCCAGTTCATATCCTGGTCAGGACACTATCTGTAGAGAGTTTGCATGTCTCTCTGTCCTTATGTGGGTTTCCTCCCACACTATTGGCTACTGTCTAAATTGACCCTGTGGGCATGTCAGATAGGGACGTTTGGTTGTAAGCTCTTGGAGGGCAGAGACTGATGTGAATGTGCAACTATGTAAAGCACTGTGTACATTTTAACGCTATATAAATAATAAATAACTTGTCACTGGCATTGTAATAAAGTAAGTAACAAAACTCCAGTGCCACCTTTACACAAAATGAAAATGCCATAAGCAAGTGCAACAGTAGAACCACCAGCGGCAAGTAAAACAGTAGCACAACCAGCAGTAAACATACCATCAGTAGCAAGAAAGTTCTGCTGTTGACAAATAGCTGACCCTTCAGACTAGTTATCTTGTTATTCTATACCATCGCACCAGGATAATTATTCTGATAGTGTGATTCTAAACCATGGTACCACTCCATCTAACGAATTCCTTTTCTAGTGTAAATGTATATTTTCAGTCTCCACCTGTCCCAGATGTGTTGATTCTGTGCTGTTTCATTTGTTAGCAATAATGGAACTGATGGTAGGGGCTCAAGGCCATGCTACATAGCAAGAGAAGCTATAGCTGAGAATGGTGTATATTGAATCCCAGATGTATTAATTGTGATGAGATTTATAAGAGGGATGCAATGAAGAGAAGGTAGGCACTGACATTGCTGCATTAAAAGCAATGGTGATAGTCTTCAATTAATAACTCAACTACATTATTATTGTCATCATCATCTGCTGCTGCTGTTGTTGCCTAGTGTGATGCCAAATCCTCAATTGGCCCTAAATTCTGCTTTTTCTCACATTCATTAGCACTAAAAGCATATTCCATCTCCTCCTTTTGATCTTTCCCCAGCAACTGACAGCCATCAAATAAACAATGCCTGATCAGAGCATAAAACAGTGCACCTAGCTATCTGCCTGTTTACCATCAAAACATTTACCTTGCAAGGCCTGTTCACACCATACATGTGTGGTGATGTACACGGCTCAACAGACATGATGTGAAAAAGCTCTAACAGAATAAATGTTTTATTGCAGTGGTAGGCAAAGTATTGCCCTCCTGCTGTGATACAACTACAAATCCCATTAGGCATTGCAAGACTCTTATACCCCACAGGCATGACTCCCAGAGACAGATGCATGATGGAATTTGTACTTTGACCACAGCGGGAGGGCTAAAGTTTGCCTATCCCTGTTTTATAGTTTACAAAGTCACATTTTTAAGTACATAACCTTCCAAATGTATCTTATTAAACAAAATAAAACATATAAAGAAAAGCAGCAATGCATTAGCATCACCAAGAATCTGCATATAGTGCAAGCATTACACAAAAGAATTTAGTATTTTTGGGAAATTTAAAAATAGCCCCACAGTGATGAAGTTGAAACACTTTGCTTGTCACCATCACCTCGAGACATAGCTGAATTACCTAATTAGGGAAAGTTACTACTTTAATTTTCTTTCTATCTACAGTTCTTTTCTTTTTTTAGGTTCCAATTATTCCCACAAGCGTTCTAACCACGTGATGTAATTACAGCCGTTCGTCTTTATTCATTAAAAGAATTGTCCATTTCTACTGATGTATACAAAACCTAGACCGTGGTGAGATATTGTTTCAATTTAATTTTAGCCTAATTAACAAACAATTCAAGATGTCATAGACATGATACAGTATCTATACTATAAGGTACACCCCCCCCATGCTGGTGTAAGGACTTACCTTAAATGATGACTCTTGACCTGATCATCTTTTTCTTTCCAGTAGTCCCTCCAGTCCCGCTGGTGCTGGTCTCTGATCCATCGCTGACTGCTGTGTCTTCTGTGTCCCACAGAGTGTGTGCAGACACATGCTGCTGGGCTGCCTGCATTGACTTTTGAATTAAATTAATGACATTGAATTATCTTTTAATCCAGGGCCAATAAATGCTCACTCTATATTGCCAATTTGCAATCCCATTACTTATACTTTTGGTAAAGAGACTTTTGAATCTCTCTCCAAGCCATTTCCCACATGCACTTTGCGAAGTCTAAATAAAGGTACTCGTATTATGATGAAACAGCACATCCCATAATGTCATCAATAAAAGGAGTGTTCACCTATTGTCTTAATCATTTAACGAAGTCACTCAGAATAGGTAGGGGACCTGCAGTCATAGAGAGTATGGGTGGGAGGGGATCCACACTATAAAACATAGTAAAGGATACAGAAATTAACTACATAACTTAAAGTTCCACAAGACACTCCCACCAGATTATTTTAAGACAGAAAAACTGAAAAGCAGATTATAGGTTTGGATTTGACAGATTTCTGGCAGAGGATCTGCATATCATAAGCCAAGACAGCGGTGTCAATTTTTTACAGCTGGGTTCAGAGATAATTTGCTCATTCTACATTGTGAACAAACCATCTGGGGCTTTTTGACACCATTACATGGTTTTGCAATGGCTAAAGCAAAGGTGACAGAGTAGCAGTTCTGGAAAATGAAATATTCACTCTGCAGGTAAGTTAGCGAATGTGCTCCCATAGGCAGATCCAATTTTTTAAGGTGTAAAAATATTACCAATTCATTGATTGGAGAGAGGGTATTCAAGATCCTTCTAGCAGCACCCATTAAGTTGAGCATGTGGTTTGGTAGCAATATGGAGGATAGAGGCCTATAAACACCATGTGCTGCAATAATATCTACATAAGGTATTTTTTTCTTTTTAAATTGAAAAACTGTTGAATAATAAAAAAATAAACAACTTAGATGAGGTAAACACTGGCTAATTTGTAATTTACAAATTAATGGCTGCAATCAGTCCTGTGAATCAAATCTCAAACTTTGAAGAAAAATTTTTTTTTAAGTTTTTCTGTACCTTACTGAACTCATTCTCCTGAAGAAATTGTTCTCTGCATAAACTAATAAAACATACCTCAAAATCTACAAAGATTTCTCTGAACACATTTGCCCTTAAAGGAGAACTATGGCCGTCCGTTCCGCCAGTCAGCACTGGCAGATCAGAGCGGGGAGAGTGGAATCCAGCCCCTCCTCCTGTCACGTCAGACAGCCGTGACAGGATCGAGAGGCGAGCGAACCCGGTATGTGTTCGCTCACCTCCCGATCTACTGAGCCGACCTGTGACAGTCTCATTGTCACAGGTTGGCTAGAACTATGAGGTGAGGGAAAAGCACTCACCTCATAGTTCTCCTTTAATGCTCTAAATAAAGCCTAAAATATTTTTGTTGATATTTGGTTTTCCCATTCCAACAACTGCAGAGTGGAGACAATGAGCAACACTGTTGCATTTATATTACAGAATTTTTGATGGAGATATTTTCAAGATATTTGTTAATTTTGATATTTGTTAATTATCATCTGCCATAAGTGTTGGCATGAACAAAGCTAAAAAAATGTCTACTGTATACACACTGGTATGTCAGTGTCATCATTAATAGTTAAGAGCCATCTAGAGTCAGCACCATTCTTTTTTTTTTATTATTCTTTATTTATGAACAAAGAGGTGGGGGGCAGAGAATATGCACAAAGTATATGGGCCACACGGCCGCACATCAAACCAAGTCAAAAGAAAATCTGACGGTAAATGGTATGACACAGAAAATTGAGAACATCTCAAACATTATCAGAGCCTATTAACTTATACAATGAATATGACGAGAACAATTCGGGTCAGGTTGGGCTCTCCTCCTCCCATCCCCTAAGGCATTTTATTGTTGTAAAAAAAGTAGGAAACAGCGCCATTTGGCAGACTGCATGGCCCAGCCCACTGTTGTGGAGGGCCAGCACCAAGTCGGTCTACCCCAAATTATACACATCAATGAACAAAACAAAACAACACAACACACAGTAGTAAAAGAGTGAGAAACATGTAACACACAAGGAGAGGTAGGGAGAAATTCCAGGTGGTGGTCAGCTCCAGGCCAACTGGCCTGGATTACTCCTAGCCGTACAATGGCAGGGTATAAAGGCCCCGACAGGGAAGCGCTCTATCCCTATCTTCAGTCCCGGCACACCGCGGCGAAGTCCGCCGAGTCCCTGAACAGGTACCACGCACTCCAGGTAGCTACGAATCTGGTCTGGGTACGGTTTAAGGAGGAGGTTGAGTCAGCACCATTCTTATGGCTTTTATATAAAATTAAGTTAGTCAATTCTTTCTGCTGCCTTCCCCATAGTAAGAGGATGTTACTCTAAACTTTAACAAAAGCAGAACTTTTTTGGAGTGTATTTACACTTCTGAGTACCCATAAAGGGGAGCATCAAGGGGATGTTGTTAATCTTATGTGTGGCCTGCTCATTGTATTAGCTAGTGAATTTTTGCATTTAAGAGAAAGCATATCAGCACAGGGGAGTACAGCACTGTTGGCTTTGAACTGTTTTCCTCAATAAAGATGAAGCGAAGAGAGATTTTCTGGTCCCCCATGTGGAATGAGTGGCCTACAGAGAAGGTTGGTCCTGCTGTTAGTCCTGCATTAAGTGCAGAAAAACTATCTTAAAATGTGTACCTGAGTCAAATTTTATGCTGTTAAGCAAAACATTATAGTGATTAGAAAGTATATTGTTCACAAAATGTAGAGAGAAAAGTTGAATGTCTTGAGCACATCAGCAGCAGGAATGTTGATAACCTTCAACCTATGCTATTGACAGGCCCGGCGCTACCGCAAGGCAAGTCAGGCGGCCGCCTGATTACGCTGCAGGGTGAGGGCAGAAAAATAGGGCATTTTGACAAGTACTTGTACTTGTCAAAATGCCCCGATGTTTGCTGTGCACTTTAGCCTTTTCACCTATGTCCCAGAACTGCCTCTCTGAAGGTGCAGGCAAATAATAAAAGAAGAAGAGGTTGACAATAGCTAAAGTGACACTGAGGGGGTGCAGAAATAGTAAGGATCTAAACAGAAGCAGCAAGGGAAAGAGAACTTAAAGTGTGTTTCCATTTTTGCAACAAAATTTGTGAACTAGATTTTAACTAGTGTAGTGCTGAGGAACCCATATCTTAGTGATGTTCATTATATTCATTACAAGCAGGGCAGTGTAATGTAATGCATGATACCTATCTTTTGTGATAAAGAAGGTGCTAGTGGAGAGTATCTAGAAAACTATATTTATTATATAATAATATAAAAAATCAGTTCTGCCCTTCACAATAATATAATAATAATATCAGTTTGGAGCTGGGCAGAGCCTACTGACATCACTTCCACTGGGACTTACTGAGGATTTGATGCTTGTTCCTGATTTTTAATTTGTGAACTGATGTGTTTGTGCTGAATGCAACACCAAAGCATTTAAGTACATATGGTTTTAGTACCTTTTGCTTAATAAACTTTTTTACCCTATGAGCACCTGTTTTGTTGTCTTATACATGACGGGTTACTGAGAGTACTGCTGGAACCACTGTGCCATGTTTATATATATATACACATACATACAGTATAGCAAAACAAAAGAAAACATGAAAATAAACACTTGCCTCTTGGCCACTTAGTAAACACACTGACAGTGTCCCTGACTATCAGTTAGGAGCAACCTTGTGCTGCACCTATCAACTAACTGCCTGATTAACAAGCTGCCACACAGGCTGTATCTCACTACACAGGCAGGTTCAAAGCTCCCCAGTTTATTCAGGCTCACAAACAGGTACCAGGGTGGAGCAATTCTCTAAGCAAGCTTGGAGTTCTTATAGAGGCCCTAATGAGCCAGCTTGCTTCAGCTGGGCCCATTACTTCTACCACTCCAGCACTCTCAGCACTTCCCTCTAGTGGAAGAAAACAGTATATATCCTGAATCTGGGACACACATATTTGCCATCTTGGACACACCCAGATGATTTTACCTGCCTACTGTCACAATATTTATATATTACTCTATGGAGCCAACATACAGTCCACTGTCCCTTGAATGAACATACAATCTAATGTCTCTACCAAACTCATACACACACTAGAGACATAAAAAGCAATCATTGGTAGGGATAAACCGCGGGTTCAGATTGACTGGGAAAGTCTGTTTGCAGGTTGATGAACAGGTAAAAATCAAACCTCAGGCTGATGCAGGTGGTAGTCACTAATTTAGTGGTCCTATCACTACCACCACCACCAAATGAACACTTCTTGCTGGCTTTTTTAAAATTGTAAACAAGGTGGCAGGCATCCTGGTTGATACCAATGAGCACATATGCAGGTGAGGGGGGCTGTCATTTGTGATGGGAGGAGCACTGGGGCGGCATCATCTTTGCAATTGGTCATCGTGTCCGCAGGTCTTTATGAATGCTAGATATATAAATCACCGGACTAAATGAGTGATGCTGGATTCAGATTGGGAAACCGTGTATTTCTTTGTTGTTTTTCTAATAAAGGACTTTACTACAGTGACTATCTTTTTATTTAATATTTGCATTGTTTGTGAATAAGTAACAAGGAGTACTATGTACTCATTTTGCAACTGACAAGGTGAATAGAATTGTATCAAGTATGTTTTCCTGGGAACGGTATAATTAAAAGAGTTTGCATTGCTATAACAATCATTGTTGTTTTTCTGAGATCAATGGTTGCCTTGACGTGTTCAACTGGTTATATGCACATGTGATGCTCTGGGAATGTCAGGGAAGGAAGACAATATTTATTTTAAAAACTGTTCTCAGAGTGAGAATTAGGCTTTGTTTGTCAGCTTCAAAGAGACTTCAGTTGCCATCCAATCACTTTTGTTAGAAACTCATGATTGTGAACCAATCATGGATTCCTCATATGAGTGAATGAAGGAAATTAGAATAAAAATGGACAGGTAAAAGCCATCAGGGAGTCTTCATGATGGAACCTTGAAAACAGAAGTTGGAGACGGAACCGGTACAACTTCTGTTTTCTAGAACACACGTCGGATACCCCGGTCCAGACCTAACAGAAGCTGCATACCAGCAATAGATACCCCTAAATACGGTCCTTCCCCCCTATTCCCCCACCTCACCACCAACTACGTCCCGTCCCTTT
>NW_017306899.1:318410-342506 GCF_000935625.1 Nanorana parkeri | reverse complement strand
CCCCCCCACACACGGCCCCTCATAGAGCACTGAACACGGGACAATTCTTCTAACGTTCTGCTATGATGGAACCTTGACCAAGGAGGATGTCACTGGAACAAAGGACACTTGACTTAAAGAGAAATTAAAGTCACCCCCCAGTGCTGCTTTGAGGACTTACTCTAAATGATGCCTCTTGATCCGATCATCTTCTCCTTTTCAGTAGTTTTCAGGAGTCCTTCCAGCACTGGTGCCGGTCTCTGATCCTGTGATAACTGCTGTGTCTTCTGTGTCCCATAGTGTCTGTGCGTGTGCATGCTGCCGGGCTGCGTGCATTGACTTACCCTGTGTCTGTCCTCTTCACCCAGCCGAAGATCTCTACTGTGCATGTGCCGGCCCCATCATCCTTCCCGTTAGAGAATCTTTAGATCTTCGGATGGGAGTGAGCGACGGAGACAGAGGTAAGTAATAACCTGCTTGGCAAATATCCCCCATGGCAATATCCAGTTACCCATGCCCTTTTTTAACAAAATATTGCAAACTGGCCTTGAGAAGGACAGAAAAAATTACAAGAACCTGTGCCCATAGATGTTATTTGGGTTTGAGCACTATGTGTAGAGTTCAGAGATTTCCTGTTGGGTTTAGCAATGAATGAAAATTACCTTTTTTTACTTCGCTTACACCTTATCATCATATGAATTAAATTCTGTAGATACTCTATGCACATATACAGTATACTCATGCACATATATACTTTAGTATATATGTGCATAAAACAAAAATTGTGATTTAGTAAAATCACAATTTTTGTTTTAGGCACATGAAGACTCCTTCTAGCTATTCATGTTTCTCCATAGAGTGGCCAGACAGAAGTACAGCATGTGTATTGTTGAAGAGATTTCCCTTCACTTCCTGTCCGGTAGATGCAACAAAGTGAGAGAAATCCACTTTTAGACAATTGTCATCTGCCTCTTGTAAGATTATTCCCACCTTCTCTGGAAACAACCTAACATTTTTAATTTGCTGTTACTTTCTGTCCCACTGACAATGGTCATAGGACAAATATGGAGGGTGAACATACCAAGAGGGGCATTTATAGCAAACAAAATGTGACAGGTGTTCTAACCCCTCACTACTCTATCCAAAAATAGAAAACTGTGTCTTTCTATAATTACACTTTTATCAACTTACTGCTTGTCACTCTATGGAAGTCCTTATATAATTGAGGTCAACAGTGAAGATTCTTCACCTGGGTCAGCAGCATTACAGTTTTTTGCTCACTTGGTGTCAACAGTGACCTGTGCCATGTGGGGGAAGTGTGAGAGAGAGAGAAGAATTGCAGAATTGTGATCTTAGCACATCCTTTATTTTGGTTTCATGTGTCGCTATTTCCTCCTCACCTGGTGCCTGAGGGTGCTTTGATTCACTACAACCCTGATTGCAATATGATCAGTGGAAAAGGATTTTTGGCTAATTGATTTAACTTTACACATTCATTTTACACATTCATGCTTGCTTTATAAATAAACCAAACAGGTATACAGTATACAGGTATGTTTGTTTATATAATGCTGGCTTAATCGGTTTATAACACAATTTACTATGGAACTGTGGAAAACAGTTTGTATTTATGCAAAAAGATCACTCAGAAGCAGACATCATGATGAATGCTTTTCACTGCAAGGCTTTTGTACAACATACATTGATACAACATGATGCTGTGATTTCAGCAGGCTAAGTGAAAGCAAAATGTGATAGATTTTTAAAGCAAAGGAAAGGAAAATTGAAGTCTCCCACACTATGGGGTCTATTTACTTAGCTGCCGTAGGTGTGTGAATGACCGACCTAAAGCGAAGTGAGCCAAACGCTGTTAGGCTATTCATTTCAGGCTGGTCCGGCTGATTTCAGCCGTATAACGGCTGAAACCAGCCGTACATCGGGTGGCTGCAGGTCGGCGTTTGCAGAGTGCAGAGTGCAGAGCGGCATTTGGCTCGGCTGTTCTGCTCGGTCTCTCTGTGTTACCGAGCAGAACAGAAAAATAGTTTAAAAAGTAGAAACAAATAAATAGAAAATGATTGTGCGGAGCTAGCAGTGACAGCTAGCTCCGCCCAACTGTTTTCTATTGGCCGGCGGTTCTGCTGCCGTCACAAAAAAAATAAAATAAAATTTCTCCCGGGTGCTCAGGAGTCTCCCGCTCCCGGCCGCCAAGGAGAGAAACACTGCTTTTTCTTTATTCTGACACGGAGCCGTGTCAGAATAGAAAAAAAAAATTAAAAATGTTTGGCCATAGGAATGCATTGCTAGATTCCTATTGGCTAGTTCAATAGCAAACTAGCTATTGTACCCACCCTCTGCTGCTGTCAATCAGTAGTGGAGGACCTGATGGAGACACTCCCGGGTGAGTTAGGCTGCCTGGAGATCAGTGTCCTTGGTTAGTTGGTAACCAGGGACACTGATCTCTCTGCAAGTGGCCGGAGCCAGCTGTAAGATGATGGCTGGCTCCGCCCAGCTGTCAGAAGCCGAGGCATATGCGTTTGGCTCGACTGAGCTGCTCGGCCAAGTTCGGGAGCTGTACGGGCTATAGTGAATAGCCTGTACAGCAGCCCTTCGGTTCTACTGAACCGAAGGGGTCCTGGGGCCGAAGCTAGCCGAAGGATCAGCCTAAACTATGGCTACATCCTTCGGCTGCTTCATGAATAGACCCCTATTTAAAACTAACAGGGTTATTCACAAAAGGGTGAAGAGTTTGGAGAAGGCAGGAGTAGTGAACAACCTAGGCCAAAATAGCCGATTTCGAAAGTGAGCTAAATTTGAGAATTTTTCCAAATCAACTATTTTGTCCTAGATTGCTCTCTTCTCCTGCCTTCTCTAAACTCTTCACCCTTTTGTGAATAACCCTGTTGGTCTTCAAGTGGTTCATTACTTTACCCTGTAAATGTCTGTTTTCTGTTGAAAACCATTACTGCAGTTAAGAATGGTCTAAAATGTAATCTTTGTAAAATATTGCAAAGTACAATGCAGTGCATAAACATTACATAAACAACACTGCCAATAGAGGCAAATGTATTGAGTTTCAAAGGATCATTTAAAATATTGCTATTGTGATGGAGTGTGTTTAGAAAGGACTCAGATATATGTACTTAATAAATATTTATTAAATTATTATAAAAAATCCCATAGTTCAATATAAAACAATCCACTTGTAGTGACATTCATCTAGTTCTCCAGATGTCAAAATACAATGGCTTCTACATACCCCCCTGAAGAAGCCATTGTGGGCGTAACGCGTATGGGACTCACCAAATAATGATATACTTGTTAAAGAATTATATGGAATATGTAAAAGTTATATGAATGTACTATTTTGTAATATGGATCATAAGTAGATGAATCAGCAATAGCCGTTAGAGACAGTATTTTGACACCTGGAGAACTACATGAATGTCACTACAAGTGGATTGTTTTATATTGAACTATGGGATTTTTTATAATAATTTAATAAATATTTATTAAGTACATATATCTGAGTCCTTTCTAAACACACTCCATCGCAATAGCAATATTGTAAATGATCCTTTGAAACTCAATAATTGGGAGGTGTGGACTCAGGTCACCTTGGCGGAGATCGTGAAGTGCTATTACTGGATTTACAGAGGCAAATTTATGTGTATTTATTTTTCAGAAAGTGAAATGGTGCTGGTAACGAGGTGTAACTGTTCAGTTAAGTTGCACCCGCAAAAGCATTTTGTAGGGTTACTTTTTTGTTGATCTATTCAAATATTTTTTTTTTTAGAACATGATCGGAGCTATGTAGTAGTCATAGCACACATTTGTATATTTTTTTTAAAATGGCTAATCTCTAGCATCTTTTGTATTTTGGAGTGGCCCTCTTACCAGCTCATTTAGTGCTAGCACTGTAAAGTTGGGCAAAACCAGGAACACTTCATAATCATGACTTGAGGGATTTACAAAAAGAAGAAAAAAAATGGATGGATGGTGGATTGAGAGACCCAGTGGTTAACAATCTACAGAAATGTTGCTTTTTAATTAATATACCATACACCATATCATTTAAGTTCATAAAAAATTTTTTGTTGATTTTATAAATATTTAGTTTTTGTTTTTTTTAAACAACATTTTCTTACAGAACAGTTTATATTCTCAATATCAACTTCCCAACATATGGATATAAATCATTCTGTGCCCAGAATTTGCTGTTGCCGCATATTTGCATCTATACATATATATACATATCTTATGGGAGCTGTCAAGTTTCTAATACATCTGCTTTAACTTACATTTCTTGTAGATAGCAACAGTGCCACCATTGCCTTTAAGTTTTTTGGACATAGCTAGGGTAAAACTAATTTTCTCTTTTTATTTTTTGCATCCTCTGTTAACAATAATATTACTTATTTTTATCAACCGGGAACTAATGTATAGGTGCTAACTCTTACCTAGAGGGTCTGTTTATAAATCCTCCACACAGCCATCGACTAGGGAAATGCCAATCACATGGCATTCCCACCACTGGATTGAGCTGAAGAGCATAAGAAAATTCCTATTTCTATGCTCTTCGGCTTTATATCTGCTCATACATTTTAGGGTGGGATGGAGGATTAGATTGTTTGAGGGTTCCATGAGTGCCTGTATGCAAATAATATTAGTGATCAGTTCTTGATTGGATGATCAACATATGTCAGATTAACAAGTCTTCTGCATCTTGGCTTAACCCTATGTGAGTCAAAAGCGTAATTGGCTACTAAGGCAGAGGTCATCAGCCAATATCTCTGCCTCAGATGGAGATACTGCCAAAGTACAATGTAAGTAAAAACAACAACAGAAGAATGGGGCAGTTGCATTGAACACAGTACATACACAGTTTCTCTACAATTCACAAGTCAGTAATGAAAACAATCCTATTTAAATGTTATGCATGTAGTGCAGAAGGTGACAACTTTAAAAAGCCACAGACTAGATTGAAACACTTGAAAAACAACAGAGTCAAACTAAGACACAAACCAGAGCCATCATAAATCCCATCAAAACATTCAAGTTAAAGCACCTTTCACAAGACACAGGCCTGCTAAGGAGTATGAACACAGATCCAAAAGGGTGGCCAACCAGTAATGGTCCCTCTGCTTAAAGCATATTTCCACCTTTGAAAGGAAATATGGAAACTCATTCTGACACTGGGGTCAGATTGTAAAGCAGCTGACCCCCTCCCTGTGAGTCATTGGGGGTGATTTACTAACCTAAACACACGCACGCACTAGGTGCATGTGATTTTTACACAGCAAAGCGTATTTATCAACCAAAAAGTCTCTAAAAGCATATTTCCACTAATGCCATATGTGGAAAAATCATGCCCATGATGCATATATAATGCTGCTTCACAGTTTAGACAAAAATGGTTAGCTCATGCATTTACATTCCTGCATTCATCAACGCAAGCAACACAATGTAGAGCTAATTTACACAACATCACCTTGCAATTCATGCAGGGCTTTGCACAACACACCTGCTGGGTGTGTACACACTACAAAGGTGTCTAGATTCCACCAATAGATCATGCTGGGAGGGAACACACTACAGAGGTGTATACTTGTTCATGGCGTGTTTATAAGGTTAGTAAATCAACCCCATTGTAACAAGATCACTGCACACCACCTCTGCCTATTTAGGCTACAATACACTGTCCAGAGGGGTTGCCAATATGAATGCTAGTGAATAAGGGAATAGAGCTCAGAGAGTGTTAATTTGCACTCTCTACTTCCAAAACACAAAGCCATGAGAAGAAGAGGTCAAACAAGTAAGCTTCTGTGTTCATATTCAGCAATTGCAATGCCTGCTACACATACACTTGGTGTACACTGCTAGCATATGTTTTTTTTTAAATACCATAGCATGGTGGAAATGGGCTTTAATGACCCATATCCTAGGGTCCTTGCGTAGGCACTGCTGTATGAATGAGCCCATATGCCACAAATTTCTGGAGGCAGAGGAACCTGTTGCATATATTCCCTGCTTAATGTGTCATAAGATATTCCTCTTAAACCCCTTGACTCCTATCCCTATCTCTTGAGGCAACAGATCTTGCAGCAGATGCGTGTGGAGGTTCCTGTGGACTGGTGGAACAGGTGGAAAGAGAGGGCTGAGAAAGAGCATTGTGGCCAAATGACTGATAACTGGTAGCATTTATGTGTACTCCCCACCAATCTTTTGGGTAAATAGTTATGTGAATCCTCATACATGTGATACCAAAATGACCATGGTAGATTTACCATGCTTGATACTAGTGTTCATTTTGTTGATGGATAATGTTCGGTTTTTTTTCATCATCTGCAAAACGAAAACTAAGTAATAGATAAGTTAATAAGATGAAAAAGATGATGAAAATTCAGGTGAAGTTTCATAGACGAACAAAAACGAGATGAAAATGGAAGGGACTATTGCATTTGGACATACATATTTTCATTGCAGCAAAGTGACATTAGACAAAAGTCCACAGAAGAAAAAAAAAGCATGTGGTTCCCCCCCAATTGATACCAGACCCTTTCGGTCTGGTTGGAATGTTAGGAGGGACCCCCCCCAAGTTAAAAAAATCCCATTATTTACATTAATTATTTATTTGAAGAAATGTTAAGGTGCTGATAACAGCAAAACATTGGTCTGTTAATTAAAGCTATTGTATGATAATTGCTGCATTTGTATAAAGCAGGGGTAGCAAACCTCCGGCCCTCCAGCTGTGGTGAAACTACAAATCCCATGATGCATCTCTCTGCGGGAGTCATGTCTGTGGCTGTGAGAATATTGCAATGACTCATGGGATTTGTAGTTCCACCACAGCTGAAGGGCCGGAGGTTTGATACCCCTGGTATAAAGCCTGTTGTTACATGTATTGCAACCATACAATGTTCACCCACGGTAGTGGTGGCTAATTTACAACACACACACTCCCAGAGTGTCAGTGTCAGAAGGAAAGACAGTGTCAGCACAAATTCAGAGATTATTTAAAGTTCTACAACTGAGTTATACACAAATAAAGGACAGTTTTGTTAATAGTTAGGGTACTTGAATGCATATTTATGTTTTAATTCCTGACTTTTCTAGCTATATCTATATTTTCAGGTGAGGTTCATGTTCACTGCTGAGTTGGGTTTGCAACAAACTTTGCGTGTTCACTGTTCACCTAAATGGTGACCTTATGGTGACCTTATGGTGACCTTATGGGCAAATTTGCCCAAGCTCCAAAAGTGAACCCCATAATGCTTTGCCTGACCTGTGAACTCTGGGTGGGTGAAAAAATATTGCCAATTATAGGGCTTTGAAAATGTTCAAGCTCCCTCCCTAAAAAGGTTTGCTCTCCCAGCGTTATTTTATTGTAGAATAATCCAGACCACTTGTACAGTGATATTACAATCCATGTGTATTAAATGTGCATACAGTAAGTGGCACTTTAACACCAAAGAGGAAAGTGCTAAGTTGTTTACATTTCAGTATATATTTATACCATACCATTTGATCAATTATGCAAGAAGCTGTTTAAAATATGACATGTAATCCTCCAGATATCTGAAATGCTCTACATTTTCAGTAGACAGTCTCATAACAAACTATACTTACACATATCCACTCATTATTATTAATTAACTTTATACAAGATTGAAGGAGCTTAGCTATCCTAACACTTTTGTCAGTGTGGTAGGGTTAGTGAGGGACAGCTAACAGCACTGTAAGGAAGAGATAGTGTGTGCTACTTGTACAGTGCTAATACTGTGCTAGCATTTTGCTGCTGCTGCACCAAAGTAATTGGCAGTGTGGCGGGCTGCAGAGTTCTTTTCAGTGGCTTCAGTGCACTGTTACTATGATTTGCACTCTGTTTGTGACTATGTACCACCCATGGCATTCCCAGTCCTAAAAAGGGATGTTGGATTTATTTGCTACTTTTTTTGTCTGTGTCAGCAACAGGTTCTGTTACTGTTTAGCTGCTGCTGGTCCCCCCCCCCCAACCTTTTTTTTACCGTTTTATACTTTTATAATTTTTATAACTACTTTGGAAACCTTCTTCCTATATCCTACACTCTCTTACTCACATTTTCAATCTTTCACTCTCTACGGGCATCTTTCTTTCCTCTCTGAAACATGCACTGGTCACCCCAATACCCAAGAAACCCTCTCTGGACTGGGTCCGAAATTAAATTAGTTTCGGACGAAATTCATTTATGAAAAAAAACAAAACTTTAAATATTACTTGACTTGCCCGGGATTTCAACCTATGACGTTAGCAATGGCAAGCCTGTCCTTTATCCACTACTCTATAGCGTCTGTACTTTTTTGCTGCAACAGAATTCGTCCAATAACTAATTTCATTCTCATATATTAGTTTCACCTTTTTAAGTTGCATTAGTGAAATAAATGAACTTTGCATGATATTCTAATTATTTGAGTTTCACCTGTATCTTAAACCTTGTCAAATATGTTTATATAGATATATCTCAAACCTTGTCTCAAAATATCACCCTAACCGCCCACTCCGCTCATCTCAAAACCTCCTGCTTTCCAGCTCCCTTGTCAACTCCTCCCATACTCGCCTTGAGGGCTTCTCTAGAGTCTCTCCCATCCCCTGGAACTCTTTACCCCAACCTGTCCGTCTATCTCCCACCTTGACTGCCTTTAGGTGATCCCTTAAGACTCATCTCTTCAGGGAAGCCTATCCCACCTCAACCTAACCACTGAACCATCATGTTCTCAAACAATTTCTCCCCACACAGCTACCTCCTCATGTATCACTTATCCCTCCCTTTTATATTGCAAGCCCTCAGGGGCAGGGCCCTCCTTACCATCTTGTCTTGAATTGTATTGTGATTGTGATGTCTTCCTTATATTGTAAAGCGCTGCACAAACTGTTGGCGCTATATAAATCCTATATAATAATAATAATAAAAGGGTTTGGGGTTCTATTGTTTTAGTGCTGGTGTTTGGGGTTTAGGGATTTAGTTTCATTCCATGTTGGCAGTGGGTGTGCTATACAGCCAGAATATGTGGAGGATGTGGTGGATTGCATAATCAAGCCTTCATCATCTTCCTCCTTCTCCTAGGTGCTGAGTAGTGCAGGGTCATGAGGAGCTGCAAGCGCACCCCTTTATTCCTCCTCTTTAACATCTATTCCCACTATAGTTCCAGAAACTGACATGATAGAGTCAGCACAGCATTAGTAACTTGCTGCAGGAGGATGTACAGTAATTCATTTTATCAGGTGTTGAGTAAGAGAATGCATGAGGCAAAGAGGAAGGGGAGGGGACAACAGGCAGAAATAATTAATTACCAGTGATTTTCCTGCAGGTGACACTTACTGCCAAAATGGCTCCACTGATTACGAGGATGGGGATGATAAGGTGGCAGATCATATCAGGGTATCCAAGAATGTAGAGAAGGAAAGAGATGCACAGCATCAGCAAGGCAGGATGTCATCCAGGGGCAGCTTAAAGAAAAGTCGAGCAAGTTCAGGCCACTGAAAATTTTAGATCTGCTCCACAGGGCTAAGCAGTTTGGTCCGTTTTTCATGTATGTGCTGCAAACAGCACTGCAGTGATTTGCAGCCTCTGTCTGCAGTGTATCAAGCAGTGTTAATTTCAACTGCAAATTTCAATTTAGTTTTAGATTTTTGACTATAATGCAATTTTTAGTTGTATTTTAGTCATCTGAATAGTTTTAGTTTACTAAATCTCCAGTAGTAGACATGTGCGCCAGCAAAACATTTGTTTTGTTTTAATTCCAATTTTTCGTTATTTGGTTTTTCGGGAATCAGGTCCAAAAGTGAATTTGTTTTGGGATTCGGACGCGTTCTGAATTTTCTTTAGTGGTACAAAGAAAAGAAAAGAAAAAGAATGATAGAGTTAATGGGGACATTACACTTGCCGGACATGCAGGATCACACTGGGAGCACACAGGAATCAAAAGGAGACACCAGGAACATCAACAAGTGCACTGGTCTTTTAAGAGAGGATTGGCAAGCAGCCGAGCACCTCGGACAGGAGACCCGTCACAATGCAAAGGGATGTGTGACAATGAAATAAAACTTCAAAGGCTTCATGATATATATTTCTAAGAGGAGTTGCCTTCCTATATAACACAGAGTGTTTATCTGGTAATGTTTTTTATATTAAAATCAGATTGTGAATTAGTTTTAACCACCTTATCTAATAATTTAACTTAATATATAATAACGTAAAGCTCTGTGTAGACCCTTATGACAAGCACAAAAACAGTTACAGTAACAGGGGGTGGTGAGTCCATGAAATTGTGTCTGCAAAATTAATAATTTCTCTATTGTTGAAAAAAAATGTGGATGGTTTTGAAAAAAATCATGACTTTTAAATGGCATTTCATTACAAACTTGCATGTGTGGCTTTTTATTAAGAAATCAGAGTTTTCCTTTAGGGATATACAGTACATGACCATTATGGCTACTTAATAGTATTTTCCTTGATTTTTTTAAAGTTGCTTAATCAAGCAGTGCTAGGTTTCCATCCCACTATAACTTGGCCCTCACATTTGTTTCTGACACTACATAATTATATTACACAGTCATGAAATTAGATTTCCTACCGAGTATGTTGCTATTTAGTAGTTTGCTGCGGAAAGCTGAAAAGGCAGTGTGAACAATTTTTCAACCAAAATAAATCTTTGACACAAACTGTTTCAATATATTACAATTAACATGGAGGTTAAAATAGCTTGGCCTCTGGTCTAAAAGATTTATATTGAAGATTGTATTTGGAAATTGTGGAATCATTAACCCTTTAGTGTCCTTGCTGAAAGGATGAAGTAGTGTAACACTGTATAGGACTAACACAGGCCTGCATTTATAAAATAAACAAATATACATTTATTCTTATTTTCACATACTGTATATGAAAATATCTTTAGCACTACGAAGTCAGTCGATGCATTGAAAATATAACAGTAAGGCAGTGGGACTATCGGGTTTCTTTCTCCATTGTGACCACAAGGAGATGGGAATAACTATAGTGCAAGGTTTAAAATGTTTAGCATGTTACTGTTTTAGGGAAACAACAACAGACATTTTTTTTCCTCTGACATTTTCATAACTGATAAACTAACTGTCCAGCTATTTGCCTAATAAATGAAATGAGAAATATAAATAGTATCTCATGCAAACACAGATTAAATTACCAAAAAATATGATTTGTAAACCAATCTTCTCTGCAAATCAATTAATGTTGATACAGAGAAACTCACGCACATTTAATGTGCAATGAATAGGGATACCAACATACTCATGCATATATGAAATGTTGATTAGTGATGGGCCGAACACCCCCGTGTTCGGTTCGTATTCGAACACCAGAACGGCCAAAAAGTTTGAATACAAACTCGAACCTAATGCAAGTCAATGGGGGTCGAACTTTCAAAAATGATTGTCCCCTTTAAGAGTGCTTATATGCAAGTTATTGGCCATAAAAGGTGTATGGGGGTCCGGGTACTGCCCTGGGGGACAGGAACCAATGAAAAAAACAAACAAAAAAAATACCGTTTTTAAAGGAGCAGTGATTTTAACATCACTTAAAGGGTAAGAATAAAAATGAAAAATATTGCCCCTGGGGGGTCCCCTTAACCTGCCTGTGAAGTGGTTGATCTGTAAAATGTATAGAACCTGCTGCAGCAAAACTGACATTTCTAAAAAAAAAAAAAAAGACTTTTTTTTTTACTCTTAAAGTTTGCAGTTCCCCCTCCCAAACATTACCAAACCCTATAAGTCTGGTAGGAATGTTAGGGGGGACCATTTAAGAAAAAAAAGAGTAGGTTTCCCCTTAAAAGTCATACCAGACCCTTAAGGTCTGGTAGGAATATTTAGGATGGACCCTGTGTAAAAAAAACAAAAGTGTGTGGGGGTTCCCCCTCAAAGTCATACCAGACCCTTAAAGTCTGGTAGGAATAATGAGGAGGGACCCCATGTAAAAAAAAACAAAAAAAGTATGTGGGGTTCCCCCTTAAAGTCATACCAGACCCTTAAGGTTTGGTAGGAATTTTAAGGAGGAACCCCACCCCCAAAAATGGGGGGGAAACATGGGGTCCCCCCTAAAATTCCATACCAGACCCTTGATCCGAGCATAGGTCCAGTACCCCCCCCCTCCCTCCCAAACCAGGCCACATGGGCCTCGTCCCCACCACCCTGAACCAGTGGTTGTAGTGGTCTGCGGGCAAGGGGGCTTATTTGCAACGGGGTACCACTTTAATTAAGGGGGCACCCAGATGCTGACCCCCCTCCCTTGTGAATGAGTAAGGGGTAATTGTACCCCTACCAATTCACTAAAGGGTTAAATAAAATAGTTATTAAAAAGTCCAGACTTTTGATAAAATCCTTTAATTGAAAAAAAAACTAAAGACATGTTTTTGACAAGTCTATTATTAAAATAAAAAAAATAAACCTAAAAAATGGATGTAATCCATGGTCAATCACAGTGAAAATAAAACAATAAAAAATAAAACAATAAAAAATAAATAGATATAATTTTTTTTTAATTATCCGCCTGCTGCCGTCCCGTCCGCTCCCCGCTGACTCCCACAGCATAATGGGATTTTGATAGATGCCAGCAAAACATAAAAAATTGGGCAGAGCTAGTTTGCCGGCATCTGATAGGGGAGACATGATTGGGCAGAGTCATCATGACTTTGCCCAATCATGGCTCCAAATGGGTACTGAGCCCTGATTAGGCCCTGATTGGGCAAAGTCTTGCACCTGACCTGACCTGACTTTGTGGGAAATCCGGCCCTGCAAGGGTATGATTTAGGGAACTCTAAAAAGTAGAACATTTTTCTATTTTATGGAAGTTTGCCACCTATGAGTTTTAAGGTAATCTAAGCAATATTGTACCACTTTACTGTTTTTAGGCCATGCACCACCAGCCATGGGTGCCAGTCCCTCTCCAGACTTTGTCTCCTCCCACATACACGATAAGCACAAAATTGCAAGGCCACACAGTACTCATCCGAATTGTCTTCCAAACTACTTTATTTGAAAAAGTAAAAAGGACACTCCACCTGCTGACTTCCTCTGGTGCGTTTCACCACCTGCTTGGATTTAATCCTCCATGAAGGACTCTATGTTTAAACTCCAGTAGGGGGTAAAATGTACCACAGGAGGCCAGCAGGTGCATTTTCCTCTCTACTTGTTCCAATAAAGTTGTTTGTGGTCTTACAACTATGTGCTTATTGTTCAAGGAAGTCTACTTGAGATTGCAGAACTTTGATACATTCTTAGGGCTAATAAGCAAACTACTGTCTAAGAAAAGGCAAGGCAGTAAAAACATTTTTTAAATATCATACACAGAGGAGAGTGTCTTTTTCATGAAGTAGTAATAGACCCAAAAAAGTGGTAATAGGTTAAAAAACTTCAATAATAAAGAACCAAAAAACCTCAAATGAGTTGATTGCCCCAAAAATAGCAATTAGAATGAGTACAGTTTCCGAACTGCCCACATATTGGCCCTTTTAAGTCTGCTGGCCGTAGTCCAAAAATCATGCACATCAATATAGGTTTTTTTAATAACCTCCCAGGTGAATCTGCACAAAATCCTGCAGAGTCTGCAAAGCTTAGGTCCACAGGATTTGCCTTGAACCTATAGTAATGGAAAACCCATGCCTCATCTCTAATAATACTTCAAACCTTTTTGATAAATAATATTGTAATTACTACTGTAAACAAGTCATTATATTTTTCAAATTTTATGGGTAATGTTGCATAAATATTCCATGCTGATGTCTTACAGCGAAATGGGATAAATCATTTAATAAACCAGGTGCTTATCTAGATGCAAAGCTTTCACAATAGTTGTCCTCAGTCACTTTTCCTGTTTAATTATTTACATTAATGTATTTGAAGAAAAGTTAAGGTACTGATAACAGGAAAACATTGGTCTGTTAATTAAAGCTAATGTATGATAATTGCTGCATTGGTATAAAGCCTGTTGTTACATATTCCAACCACACAATGTTCACCCACAGATATTAAAACAATTAAAACAATTTAGAGATGTCATTAAGGTAATTGCTTCTTTTACTGTTTGTATTATGGTGTTCACAGGTTGATTCCTATTTTGCCCTTTACCTTTCAATTCAAAGACGGAATTCATTTGTTTTTATTATATGCCTTTTTATGTATGACAATACAAATGCTCATTGTGACACTAATGCCCTAAACAGAGCTATCTCATTCTACCAACCAGAATGTGACATACTGCACTTTCAGCCTCTCCCCGCACACAGATTTTCCAGCTGATGGGACAACAATCTAAGCACCAGCAGACTGAGAGTGGCTGTATGTACATGTAACAGAATCTAAAATATAATATTTTTCTTCAAAGAGGCAAGGATTCTTGATTAGGAAAAAGTACAACTAAAAGTACTAAAAAGTACTACTACTAAAAAGTACACCCGTCAGGTTTTTACTGCTATCCAGGGTGCTGCTACAGATATTTCTGTTCCAGACAGGAAGTGAGGTAAAATCTGTAACAGGGATACAAACAAAAATAAAAATATGACAAGGTTCACCTACTGAACTAAGAAAGCGGTTTTATTTGTGTCTGTGTCCCTGTTGGAGTGTTTCCCTAGCTTGGCATACACCTTGATACTCCTCGGGCTTATATGTAGCAGATGTGCAGTTTATGTATTTATGGTCATTTATAGGATTGTTTTTAGTGAAAATGGGATGTAAATGAATTATATTACCAATGGACTATCCAACTATTGGTTTTAGAACAGTAAAATTATGCTTAATGGATCTAGCTGGGTAATCCACAATTGGGTAAAATAGAAGGTTGCAAATTATGACAATGGTTCCCAGCAGGGTCCCTTGATAACGGTACACTTATTTGAGTACTTGGACAGTTAGTTTATCAGTTCTGAAAATGTCAGAGGGAAAAAAAGTCTGTTGTTGTTTCCCTAAAACAGTAACATGCTAAACATTTTAAACTGGGTACTGTAGTTATTTCCATCTCCTTGTGGTCACAATGGAGAAAGAAACCATATAGTCCCACTGCCTTGCTGTTGTACTGTTATTTTTTCGACTGACTTAGTAGTGCTAAAGATATGTTCATATATGTGAAAATAAGAATACATGTATATTTGTTTATTTTATAAATGCAGCTCTGTGTTAGTCATGTCCTATACAGGGTTACACTACTTCATCCTTTCAGCAAGGACACTAAAGAGTTAAAGCTTCCACAATTTCCAAATAAAATCTTCAATATAAATCTTTTAGACAAAAGGCCAAGCTATTTTAACCTCCATGTTAATTGTAATGTATTGAAACAGTTTGTGTCAAAGATATTGAAGATATGAGAAATTGTGCACAATGCCTTTTCAGCTTTCTGCAGCAAACTACTAAATAGCAACATACTCGGTAGGAATGTAATTCTGTGTAATGACTGTTTAATATAATTATTAAGAGGGTTATTCACTATTGAGCCAAAGGATCTAGCCATAGCTTTGGATGATCCTTCGGCTTGCTTCGGCCGCCGGAGCCCTTCGGTTCAGTCGAATGGAAGGACTGCTGTATGGACTATTCATAATAACCTGTACAGCAGCCGAAGGCAGCCAAGCAGAAAGCATATGCTTTGGCTCGTATGAGCTTTAGTGACAGCCGAAGCATGGAGAAAGGTTGACTGAAGCTGACTGTAAGGTGTCCGCCGGGTTGCGCTCCAGCCTGGAGCGCAGCCCTGTGTAACCATGACGGCGCTCGCGGCTTGCCCTCCAGGCTGGAACGCAGCGGCCGCCGGGCCGTCTAGTGGCTCCGTCCACTCACGCTCTGGCCGATAAATACGAGCCAGGAGCTGCACAGGGTGTTCCACTAATGGAGTGCGCACCCTGTCAGCTCCATTCACTACAAGGACGCCATCCCTGTATCTGGACTGGAACCCTAAACACCCAAGGAGGAATCCCCACCATCGACCACCAGCTCCCCCACTGCTGGCTCTTTCCTCACGAACTGCTAACTGCAAGTATATGCCTTCTAATAGGCTTTGCCTTTACTGTGGAGATTAGAGTGGAAGGAACTCCCGGTGGTGACTGCTGGTACTACAGTGTTATGCTTAACCCTGAGATATTGCTATAAACTAACCTCCTTGAGAAATTGAAGCAGACCCCTTTAGACTTTCTTTAATATGGGGTTGTTATACTGTGCTTGCCGTGTATACGTAGAACTGCTACTCATAGAAGCTTGAACCAAACTAGGAATTGCAACTGTATGCCTGTGGGAAGTAATGCATTCATGTATGGACCTCTGATGTTACAACCCTGAAACAGCAGATACCACTTGAGCTACTCACATAAGTGCCAACCAATAAGAGGGACTCTTCCTTGCATAGAGAGATATTAATTAATACTGCTGAACTACCTCTTAACCTCTTCAACTAAAAGGAGACCTTCCTCACCATTAGTTACCTTTTAATTTTGTTATTGCGGTACATGATTTTGGTAACCCCAAACTCTCCGCCTAAGACTGAGAGAGCCGCCTGGGGTTCAAACTGAGCAACCGCAAAAGACACCGCCAACACTCAGGCAGTGTGATAATAGTTGATGTCAAGGGACTCCGCAGTTGAGATCCTAACTGACCAACTTGGTGCGTTAAACTGACCGTTCTCACTGCAAAATATAACAGCTGGGTGGAGCCAGCCATATTGTGTCCTAGAGGAAAATGGGCTGTCATTACATAACAGCTGGGTGG
Source organism: Nanorana parkeri (assembly GCF_000935625.1). Lineage (NCBI taxonomy): Eukaryota > Metazoa > Chordata > Amphibia > Anura > Dicroglossidae > Nanorana > Nanorana parkeri. Next base: position 325,777 of record NW_017306899.1, on the reverse strand, counting down.
AGCCAGCCGTGATGTCACGACAGGCTCCACCCAAGTGTTTTGACTTGTCCGGGGCTTGCAGGCAGATTGTCAAGTGCCAGTCAAATGTTAACCGTTGGGTGGAGCTAGCGGTGATGTCACTGCTAGCTCTGCCCAATTGTTTACATGTTGCTAGCATCTGTCAGAATGCCATTCTTCTGCGGGAGATCATCACAAATGCGGATGGGTCGGCGGGCGTTGTTTTTAAAACTATTTGTAATGTATTTATTTTTATTGAGTCGTCGTCGTGCACAATGTTGGACATTGTGATTGACCCTGGATTAAGTTGGTGGATTCATTTTAGGGGTTTTATTTTTTTACAATAAAGGACAAGCCAAAAGCCTTTGTTGTGTTTTTTTATTCAATTCAATAATTTTTTCTAAAAGTCTGGCCTTTTTGTAAAAAATTTAATATAACTCTTTAGTGAATGGGTAGGGGTACAAGTACCCCTTACTCCATTTACAAGGGGGGCCGCATCTGGGTGACCCTTAAAGGCGTATCCTGATATGAATAAGCCCACTCTGCTCACACCACCCAAACCAACGCCTCAGGGCTTTTGGGGAAGAGGCCCTTGTCCCCATCGGCATGGAGACATGGCGCTTTTGTAGGGGGGACCCTAGCATTTGGCTATTACCTCACTGCCATTCGACCCCTATGAGAAAAGGAGCAATCAGCAGTGAGAGAACTGCTGGAGCTTCAGCTCAGCCGATCCAGATGTTGGATCGGCTGAGTCAAACTCCTTCTGCATTTCTTTTCAGCTGAACATGCAGAGCATGTTCGTCTGACTGAAGGCAGCTGAAGTCAACCAATGTATCAGCCATACTGAGCTGAAGTGAATAGCAAATGTTATTTGGCTCAATTCACTTTGGCTTGGTTATTCAATCGGCTGCATAGGTGCTCGGCTTCCTGCCAATCCACTCTGAACCTGCTGTTCCCGGTTCCCCCCCAGGCATGATATTTAAAGGAATTTTCCATTTTATTGTTTCACTTTATGCAATGTCAAAATCACTTTACAAGTGTTTTTACATTAACACATGTCCCCCCGGCAGTACCTGAACCCCTTTACCCTTTTTATGGCCAATAACTTGCATATAAACTTTCAAAAAGGAGACATTTGATTTTCAAAGTTTGGGTACCATAGACTTGCATCGCGTTAGAGTTCAAATTCAAACTTTTTCCATGTTCTATAATACGAACTCGAAGCGAACTCGGGTGTGTTCGGCCCATCACTAGTATTGGGTACTGATAAGCTCACAAGACAAAGAGAGTGTTTGTCTTCCTCCAATGCAGTACCATGGAACACTGTTGCACAACTAGGGAACCCACCAGCCCTTTGTCAAACAGTAGAAAAATTCTACTCTGGATCCATTAAAAACGTATTTATTCAATGCACACAACCAGATATAGCAGTCCCTCTAATGTGTTTCAGCCTTAATCATAGCTGTGCAACCATGTGCAAACACAATATTTTTAACTTTATTATGCTACTGACATGTTAAATCCTTGATAGGGCCTGAATAACTCCATGGAAGGAGCTAACATTATTACAATGGCTTCAAAATAGTCATTAGACACTTCCAGCAGGTTCACGTCATCTGCTGGAAGGGGTTATACCAAGAACACGGCTGCTACTGCTACTGCAGGCGTGTTCTTGGTACCATTTTAAACAGCAGACAATTGCTGTTTAAATACAAGTGGTTCGGCATCTGTACAGGCGCCGGATCGTTTGTGCAGTGCGGTGCCATGTGTGTGTCCCCTCCGCCGGTGCCGCCATTGACTTCCCGGGCTCAGTTGTCCCTGAGCAAGCCCCGGACCTGCGTGGTGGGTCTCCCCTGATGGATCGGAGGAGAGGTCAGCGACTTCCAGATGCTGATCTCTTCTCTGACGACTGGACTTGGAAGTGGTATGCATTACATCACTTCCGGTGTCACTGGGGACATTCTCTGGCTACTAGAGCCAGAAGAAGAAGCTGGTGAAGCAGATCTCTGCTTCATCTGCTTTTCCCAGGTCCCTAGGTGACATTAGGGGTCTGAAAGTCTCTGATGTCTCCATAAAGAGGACCTGTCACATTATATTTGCTATTATATAGGGGCTTGTTAGCCCCTATGTGATAGCAATAAAGTTGAGTGTAAAAAAATGGTAAAAATCAAAGTAACAAATAAAAAATGCAAAAAAATGTTTAAAGTCCCCCACCACCCACATGCATTGCTCATTCCTTTTAAAATGACCCCCATTGCAACCCTTCTAAATTTCAGCCGAGCTGATGCATATGCGTTCGGCTCGGCTGAGCCACTCGGCCATGATCGGGAGCTGTACGGGCTACTGTGAATAGCCCGTACAGCACCCCTTCGGTTCTACTGAATCGAAGGGGTCCTGGGGCCGAAGCTAGCCGAAGGATCGGCCGAAGCTACGGCCAGATCCTTCGGCAGCTTCGTGAATAGACCCCTTAATTCTGCCAAGATTCTTCTCAACAAATTTATTTGGAATACCAGATGAGCAAGAATCTCCCAAACTACTCTGGCAGAATTAAATCAGATGGCTTTACTGTTTTTCTAACTTTTCTAACTGACTGGGTTTTTTCTAGATCTAATAAACATTCGGTTGCCCTTGAAGAATCTCAGGAACACTAAACTTTCACTTATGCTTTGGATTCCAAAAGATTATAGAAACTCAGCAACTCTTACCTCCCCTCTTGCTACAAACAGTTTAAGGCTATAAAACAATATTTCTGTTGGGGCACAATTACTTCACTTCAGGTCTAGGTCAGGTCCTCTAATCAGAGGATCATATTTCTACAAGACCTTAGAGAAAAATGTGGGATCCACAATTTTGATTTCTGTGAAAACTGCCAGATATCCCATTTTATAAAAAATCACTCTAAATCTATCCGGACTATCTCTGAACTGAACCCTGTGGAACATTTATTGCATGGGAATGACCCAACGAGACATATTTCACAATTTTATAAAAATACTCTTGCAATATGATTCATCTGACTTCCTTTCTTGCATCAGAAAATAATTTTAACCACTCTGTTTTAAACAGAATAAAATAAAAAAAGTTACAATTGTATACACCTCTTCCTTGTGCTCCAGATTGGAGTAATCTCATTAAACAAATTTAAATATGTGGTACTTAACCCCATCATCACTTCACAGAATTTTTCAGACTTATTATGATAAATGCTGGAGTGGGTTCCCTTCCCTCACTTGTGGTGGTACTACCATATCATTAAACAATAATGGTCTTCTGTTGCCAATGCCATAGGGAAAATGATTACTTCTTGAACCCTGCACTAAATCCCTACTTGTATCAATACTGAATGCTGTTAAAACAAACATACTTAGATTTTGAAAATCCAATTAAAAATCTGTCTGAAAACTTTGTTTACAGTTGTTGATCATTATAGACTGAAGGAAATTGCCTATAAAAAATGATGTAATTAGATTAGATACAGAGAACACATTCACTGATACATTAGCTGATGTAATCAATTTTAAATAATCAATATTATACCTGCAAAGTATGATTCTTTCATGAGTTCCAAAATGTTTTTTTGTAGAAATGATAATTTTACTAAATGGTTTACTATACATATTTAGCAACTTAGCGTCATACAGGTATGGTTTAGATCTATTTTAATGCTATTAAAAACAGGGTCAAACTGACAACACATGGGGACCCCATGCAATTCAAGATTATGGGGCTCCCTTGTGCTCTTCCCATATAAAAGACAAACCCACAAGCCCCACCTGCATAAACATTCTTGTCTTATAGGAAATTATTTCTACACACTATTTTTAAAATAGTACACCATTTCACTAAAAGATGAATTGCTGGGGAATTGGTAGGAGACTTTCAAAATCTAGACCAATATAGGCAATTTGGAAAGTGAGCTAAATGGCAGAATGCATGGCAGACCTCAAACCAGCACCAGTACACGGCAGACCTCAGACCAGCCCCAATACATGGCTGACTGGGCAGTTAGAATTATGCATACACAACAACATCTCCAGGATCAGCCATCACACTCAGTCTGTTCTCTTATATCCACACAGACAAACAGATAGAAAGGTTAGAATTTAAAAATATATACAGTAATATTGTTTGATACTGTATGATGTGTGAATAGGAACACATAACAAACATAGTAGGGTTTCTCAAACCTGATTCCAAAAGTGGAAATACATTTGAAATTATATTAAATCCCCAAAAAATTACTTATTTTTTGCTCTGTTTTAGTCTGTTAAATCCATGGAAAGCATTTTGTGATATCTGTTGTGTATGGCCAAACAGATATTTGTTCATCATTCCAGAAATCCAATGCCTTCCTGTGTCCAGTGCACTCTGCTATTGATATCTCAGACCATGTGCCCAGTATGAATATTAGTACTACAGAAAACCTCCCATTTATGTTATGTAGATAAGAGTAACAGATGTTCTACAGTTCTAATACTTTGTCTTAGTGTGAGAACACTGCTCCTCCTTGACTACAGTAAAGTGAGGGAATGTTGTCACCCCAGGACAGGAAGTGTGTTACTGGCAGGATCACTAGGTGAAATTAAAGGAAAATAAAACAGAAAACTAATGTAGCCACCACATCCATAGACTGGTAGCCTGCAAAGTATTAAATTTTTTTACCTGAGTTTAGATATAACTTACAATGAATTAGAGTTTATTTGCAACTAAGAAAATAAAGGTGCCTTTGCTATAAATTGGAAATACATGAGGCATAAATGATGATTAATTTACCAAAAACCTTTACGCTTACTTGCTTGATGAATATCCTTAAACCTATCAACCTTTTTAAAAAGCATTATGTTACCTTTATATTCTTACATCTAACCTTTGTTGACTCCTTCTTGGACAACTTTTAATGTCATTTACTGGTGACAGAATGTTCTGCATCATAAACAATTTCTATCTTTTGCTCCAAGAATTATATTCAATAGGCTAAAAATTTGCTCTGTATACCCGTGCTACTATGGTGCCTTGTCACTTTAATATGACAACCCATTTTAGATTGCTGGCCATCCAGCATCATGTCATCCAGCATCATGTTAAAATGCTCCTTGTTTACCTGAACACTCTATTTTCAAGTAACTACCCCAATATTATAATAAATGCAAATGTGGAAACATTATACACATAGTGGTGGTATAGGTCGCTTTCACAAGCACCTACCTCAAGGAAAGAGAAAAGCAGTCTGATCCACCATGATCTGTGACTCCACTTATTCCTAGAGATAAAACTCTGAAGTAAAGTGTGACCGGCCGCAAATGCACCTGCAGCTCTCTCACGCCGCCCGCGGCGAACTGAGGAGCATGAGAGCTGCCGCCGGCCAGAGGACTGCATTACCCAGCAGTCAGCCTGGCGCAACGGAGGTGTGGCCGTGAGGAGACTGAAGGGGCTTCCGAGGTCCAGACACATGAGGTATGAGGCCGACAGAGATCCTGCAGGTACTGTGCTGTGTGTGACACTGTCAGCATATCACTTCCCTTCTTCTCCATCACTGCATGAGACAGTATAGATACAGTACAGAAGTGATGGAGAAGTGGAGTGATATACTGATAGTAGTATCTGTGACTGTGCGTGATGCCTGTGTACCCTCCTGCCTTCATAGTACTCCACACTAAAAAAAATTATTAACCCTTGCACAGCGCGCCCTGGTTACTATTCAAACCGGCGGGGGCTGTCACTTGTCCGGCACCGGCGTGACGAGGGGACAAGTTTTTTTTTAAGCCCTGTAAATCATAGTAAAAAAAAGTATGTGGGGGGGATGCTCAATGGGGACAGTATGGAGTCCATATTGTTCCCATTGAGCATCCCCCCACATACTTTTTTTTACTATAATTTACAGGGCTTTAAAAATAAACTTGTCCCCTCGTTACGCCGGTTCCGGACAAGTGACAGCCCCCGCCGGTTTAAATAGTAACCAGGGCGCGCTGTGCAAGGATTAATATTTTTTTTTACTGTAGTTTTTTAAAGCACCTCTTTATTGCAGTAAAAATGCTCTTCCAGCCCTTGCACTGCAGCGCCTTGTGCTATCAGAGCTTAGTAACAGCCACAACCCTCAGCATCATCACACAGACATATATTGAGGAGCATGGGAGGCGGCATATCTGGTCATCTCAGTTACATTACCAAGAGCAATGGATTTTACTCTTGTGCCTTTTAAAGGCAATAATGCCATGAATAACTGGCCCTTCCTCTTTAATGCGAGTGCTGCTGTACAAGGGACAACAGGAAGTTACAATAATACATTCCATTGAGATTATGGCTGGTGGAAAGGTTTGGCAGGGGGCTGTACATAGCTTCCCCCCCAAAAAAAATCACAGCACCCTGCCTCAATACTCCTCTCAAGAGCCCTCAGCAAATATGTGTTAGTCTACAGGAGTGGGTGCTCCTAGGTGGGCTGCATTTTCACTCAGACTGCCCTAGGTAACACCTACATGTGCTGCTGATCCTCCTACAGCCAGGAAATGAGGCAGACTATATCTGACTTGGTTCAGCTTCTAATCCACATTGTGAGAAGCTTGCAGTGTGCAGTGACATCAGAGGAAGCAATTTCAGTCCAGAAAAGGAGCCGGTATAACTGTACAAGACTGAAGGAAAGGCCAGAGTTCAGCTTTAAGAACCCCTGTTCTGGAGTAATTTTTTTAGCTGTATGTGTCCCCATAAGGATGATTTCCCTTCACTTCCTGTTCAGTTTTCAGCTGTCTGACAGAACAGAAACAAATTGATATGGGAACCCGGACAGGATTTAAAACCTGAGAAAGGTTCTGACCCTTTCCCACTTTATTCAAACACTTAAAGGAGAACTATGGGCAGGGCTTGAAAAATCCACTTGTCCACTCGTCTGTGATGAGAGGATGGTGGAGGCCGGCGAGCAGCTTCTCGGCCGGCCGTTGTAATTACACGGCCGGCCGGAAGCTTTACAGTCAAGCGATGGAGCGTCTCTAGAGACGCTCCATCGCTTGTATCAGCAGCAGTCACTGCCATTGCCGGTCCCGGGATCCGCTGTGTCCGATGCGGCTGGGACCGGCTCTGTGACAGGAGATCAAAGGGAGATCAGTATACGAACTCCCTTCGATCTCCTCTCAGTCCCCGAATGCAGGAAGTGATGTATATTACATCACTTCCTGCATTCAGTGTCACTCTCCAGCTAGGCTTCATCAGCTTTTCTGGGTGTCCCTAGGTGACATTAGGGGTCTTGGAGACCCCTGATGTCTCCATAAAGAGGACCTGTCATGTAGATTGGCTATCACATAGGGGGCTTCTTAGCCCCCCATGTAATAGCAATAAAGTTGTGTGTAAAAAAAAAAGTAATACAAAAATGAAAGAATCAT
>NW_017306899.1:305074-318139 GCF_000935625.1 Nanorana parkeri | reverse complement strand
TATATATATATATATCCAGGAGAAGCAGAAAATGAATTAGGACAATTGTCAATACATGTTCTTTTTCACTTTGTTCTTGCCTAGTGTTGCTTTTTTATTACTTTTCCTTTTGCCATTCTATGTTGTGACCTCTATTTTCACTGTTTTGTCCTCAAAGTTTAGTTTGTCTGTAGTACTGAAAGCTAGACCTTTTTGTCCATTATATTTTTTTCCTTTTTTTTGATAGTATATTGAATTCAAACAATGACATCCAAATCACCAGGACAATAGGGATTCAGTTTCTTGCACAGTTTTTTAAATGTTCAATATGAAATAGCACCTCTCTCCTGAAAGAACAGGTACTACTGATGCAGTCATTGTGTATGTATAGCTCATTTGGTTACCATAATATTGACCATTATGTTAACCTCTTTTATGTAACCTCTTTAAAACAAGCTGTAAATAAATGGCCTATCTGCTCTTTTTTGTTTTGCATTTACATACCTATATGTCCTCTCGAAACTGCACTCTTCTTCTTTGCATGCACAGTCTTGTGATTGTGCTGTTATAGGACACAGGGGATCAAAGCCAAAAGGTATCGATCCAGTCAAAATTACTTTGTACCATGACAAATTACATCATTCAAAAGTGTAAACAATGGCTAATTTGTAGAAGCTCTTGTGTTCCTCTCACAATCACAAAGCCCCTGTGAGAGGATGGAGAGATCTAGCTGCCAATTGCAGCCAGAATTTGACTGTGTATAAGTGCTTCTTTACAGCCTGTACCAGTGTCTGATTACAGCCAGTATCATAGCCAGCCTGTTTCAATGCCTAATTAGAGCCAGTACCAGTGCAAGCTAGTAGCAGTGTCTTGTTACAGGCAATACCAGTGCCAATACGTATCAGTTCCATGCTTATAGCCAGTACAAGTATCAGCCACTACTAGTGCCTGATTACAGCCAGAACCAGTAATTTATTACAGCCTGGACTAGTACAAGCCAGTACTGGGGTCTTGTTACAGACAATATAAGTGCCTAATTGCAGCCAGAACCAATACCTGATTACAGCCATTACCATATGTGATTACAGTCAGTACCAGTGCGTAAGTACAACTGGTACAAATGCCTGATTATAGCCAGCACTACTGACAGCCAGTACCTGTGCCCAAGTACAGCCAGTTCTAGTTCCTGGTTACAGCCAGTACCAAGGCATATTATATCTTTACATGTTTTAAATTAATACTCAAAGTATACTGTACCTCATTATGGTAATATGTAGAAAATATATGCCATATGTATGTTTCTGTAATTTATACATGCAGCTGTTCAGTTTACTCATCACATAGGCTTTTTTACACAGAACTCACATATATTGATGAGCAGTCAACAGCTGTGGGTAGGGACACACAAAACACCACACAACTGACCACAGCACACATTATGCATTTTCACTTTACAAACATGTTTTCTTTTCTTTTACAACATCTCTCTATGTATTTCTTGTATTTTGGACTGTTATCTGTTTATATGTTTGTGTTGATTTTTTAACCTTGTCAGTACTTTGGATGACTTCATGTTATCTAAACACACTTCTTTTTATTACTATTGTCTACTTCATTAAATGTGTTTTATACAAGCACCCTATGACATTTAAACAATATTTTAAGTGTTGAAATATCTAACAGCCAATGCCAGCCAATACCAGTGTTGTATTTTAGCCTGTACCAGTGCTTGATTACAGCCATTACCAGAGCCAGTGCCAATTGGTACCAGTGCCTAATTAAAGCCATTATGACTGATTTCAGCTGGTGCCTGTTACAGCATTACGTCATTACACGACGCCCATCTTCCCAGCTAATCAGGAAGGTGGGCAGTGAGGCATTAAACCACGCCTGGCTTTCTTAATGGGACTTCCAGTATTGGTATTGGCAAGTACCGAAAAGAAAATATTGGTACTCTTAATCCATACCAAAAGACCGGTATCGGTGCATCCCTATTAAATACCAAGAGAAAGCTCTATCTAAAAATTAAATATAAAACATTGATTTGAGTTCAGTGTTGGATGACAAAGTAATGGTCAATTACACTACCACAGCACATAAACAGATAAATCACCTGGCAATGAAGGGGTTAGAAATGTTGGTACTGAGATGGTTAAAGGCACACTATAAACACATTGCTAGACAACAAGGATTATGTGGGGTATTTCTTTAGACTTGCTTATTTTCCTTCAGCAGGTGCACCGTGGCAAATCAAATACAATGCACTTCATCAGGGCTGGATATCATGGATGCAAAAATAAAAGCAAAATGGTCTGGGTGGAGGGACCTGTGAGCAACCAAAGCAAAAGGGATGCAGAATATGCTGAGGAGTGGACTATTTAAAGCACTTAGGTTAGTATCTAAGTGCATAGGCAGATTATTGGAACCATGATTTCTTAATTCAGATTTCCTGATTAAGCTTTGCAAATTCTTGTGTCAGCTTCCATCGAATGTATCAATAAATCATTGTTTCGTTGACTTATTATGAAATGAGCAAGCAGATGACTCGGGAAACTGCAAAATGTGGAAGGTGTGCATGTCGTTCACATGACTGGTTAAAAAGAAATATGTTTTGATATGTAAAATACTTAACACATAGAAATCTAATCTATGTATTAAGTTTTTAACATGGAGTTGCACTTTAATAAAAGGTCTTAATGGTCTTCAGCAATGAGGAAATAATTATTCTGCTGGATTTAATCACTTTTGAGAAGAGGCAATCTTTTTGCATTGATTCTTCTTTTATATCTTCTCTCGAAAAAAGAGACAAAAAAGCAGCAGGTCAGGGTGTTGCTTAGCCGTACAAATTAATGAGCAGAAAAGGCGACTGCAAACTAGATGGAGGTTATACAAACAGTAATGCATACAAAAAAAAGATAGAGGTTAAAAGACAAAAGTTTTACTTATCGGTAGGAGAAGATAGTTGAATGTTTATACAGTAGTTTTTTAACATTCCCTTGTGGCCAAGAGGGATTTTTACTCAGTGTAAACATTTTAGATGATCTTTCTATGGGTTTTTTTTACTCTGAAGGATCTTTGATAGGCATTTGTCTTTTTCAAATCACTCATGTTATAGCGTAACTGATCCAATTAAAACAATTTTACTGATTAATCTTCCAGTATGGACTTTGTAATAGACATGGTATTACACAATATTAGCTTAACTCCAGTATACATTTTAGAGATGCTCCGATACTTACCTCCAAGGGAACATGGAGCTGGCTTCCCGGGCCAATCAGGAAGCCGGGAGGCAGGTAATGACTCTCCACCTGGCTTCATGATGGGCCGGGACACCGGCTCCATGCTGTTTGGTCAGCTTGATGCTGATTGGCTGGGAAGCCGACTTCTAGCAGATCCCAGCCAATGAACAACAACTGGGCAGAGCCGCCCGTGACATTACGGCTGGCTCCGTCCAGGTCTAACTGTTTAATGACAGATCAGCGTCTCTAGGTCATTTGGGGACACTGATTTCTCATTAAAACTGGGTGGAGCCAGCCATGAGATCACGGCTGGCTACGCCCAGCTGTAATTTGTCTGGGTTAAGGCCAGTCTCTCCACTCTTCGGCTGTCACTTCGGCTCAGTCGAGCCGAAGCATATGTCTTCAGCTCGGCTGAGCCGCTCGGCCCACCTTAAGCTGCTGTATTGGCTAATGTAAATAGACCCTACAGCAGCCCTTTGGTTCAAATGAACCGAAGGGCTCCGGAGGCCGAAGAGAGCCGAAGGATAAGCCGAAGCTTTGGCAGGATCCTTCGGTTCATACGTGAATAACCCTGTATGTGTCTTTGGATAGGGTAGATCTGCAGTGTTCACATGGAGAAATTGTTTCTGGCATTTTATACAGTGCTGCTAAAAAGTGCTATATTTACAGTCAGTGTGTGTTGTGAGACTTGGAGTAGATAGGGATAGATTACACAGTGTTTGTAGGGAGAGATAGTTTCAGATATCCTATCCAGTGCTGAACAGTGTTACACCCAGTGCTGTATTGTGATAAACTGCAGTGAGGTGGGCTACATTGTGTGTACTCCCCCTGTGTTGGCTGTGCCGTTTTGTGTTATGTTACTGTGATTGCTGTGTGATGGGAAACATATTACATTGTTTAACTGACTTTTATTGGTTTATAAGAATTTCTAAAGCATGGAAAAGTAACAAAGCATCAAGCTTTATGACATAGTGAACATTGTACAGTTGCAGCATACTTGCCTCTCAAGCATATCTCAAGAAAAGTCTAAGAGGTTGAAGAACACTACAAAGACAATATAATAACAGTAAGGTCTGCAGAGTGATGTAATTTGGCTGTCAGTGGTGTTTGTAATTCTCATGTTAATAGTAAAAACAGCCAGAGTATAGAACCTTATTTTTTTCTTTCAAGTTAAATGAATAAAAGAAAACTTGTCATCTAAAGCAAACGCTATGAGTCTGGTGTGGTTATCTAGAATCAGAACAGAATGAAGGAATATAGGGGAGAAAGAGGTCAGGATCAGAGGAAGGGACAATACAATATACAGTATAAACTCCAAGTAGCCTGTCTCTTGCAGGTCTTTGGGATTGCCAATAGTCATCACGTCAGAAAGGGTTGGTTGACCTAGTTATGCAACATTTTGCATGAGATTCCACAGCTACCAGACCCAATTATATTTGGTTTAACATCCCAGATCCTTGTGTGTATTTCTACTATGGATGGGAGAACAATGCTCATCCTTTTAAGGTCTACATAATATCTTGTTGCAATTATTATGTGCAGGAATAGTTTTTTTTAGCTGTTTTTAGTGAAATTTTTTGGGGTAGGGTCAAAAATATAGGTTTTAAGGGAAATGGGGATACATGTGTCAAACACGTGGTTGATTATTGTGTGAATAGTTTCCCAATGTGGTTAAATGAGGGGCAATGCCAGTACCTATGTTGGAAAGAACCAAGTTCTTTCTTCCATTGCCAGCACCTGTGAGTGGCTGCAGGGGATATGTTAAGTAGACGTTCTGGGGTTTGTTTCCAATGGAGCAGCATTTTGTATTGATTGTCTCTTGTATAGCATACTGTATATCAAGCTTTGACCATATTATTTGTCATATTTCTAAAAGTAACTCCTCACCCAGAATCTTTCTCATTTTTTTTTCATGTAGGAATTTTTAATTGGGGGCTGCAGGGTGAGTTGGTTCAATAATTTAAGTATCAAAAATTTAGTCCTTACAAGAGAAGCCTGGCAGGCATATTTCTTCAAATGGGTTAATTTGGAGAGTTGAAGTATTATTAGGGATTATTAGCAATGGTCTTAGTATCAGATTTGTAAATAACCATAGTATGCGCTAAAAGATCAGGACTAAAAGTAGTGAAATAAGTCCTTAATCAACCAAGGCTGAGATGTTTGTGAGGTCATGTTAAGATACACTAATAAGGGTTTGCCTTCCTTTACAGTCTTGATGATGGAATGCATAGGAAAGGAAGGGCACGTGCTAAGGTCATTCTGCAGGAAGTAGAAAGCAGCTAATATAGTGTGGATGCCAGATGTGTCTATGCGATGTTAGCAGCATCTGAAATGTTCATTTTTTTCCAAAGTCTCCTGTAAGTGTTTTTAAGAAAGCAATGTTCCTATATACTACACAATTTGCAGTTTATATCACCTTCTGATTGGTTTGGTATGGACTGAAGTGATTGTTTGGATAAAGCACTGAGAGGTGGATTTATCAAAACAGGAGCAGACAAAATCTGGAGCAGTTGTACCCAGCAACCAATTGGCTTCTTTCTTTCATTTTCAAATCTTAACTGAACAAACTAAAGAGATAAGCTGAGTTGCCATGGGCAACTGCTCCAGATTTTGTATTCTCCACTTTTGATAAATTCCCCTCTGAGTCTGTGGAGGTGGCTGGATAGGATCAGAACCGGATGGAGACATAAGAGGAGTGCTAACCTAAATGTGTTTCGACCATAATAAATACATGTTGAAATAAGTCTGGTGAGTGCATCTACTTGCTGTCAGCCACTGGGAGAGTGGAGCACAGTTTCTATCACTGGAATCTATTGGCACATTTGCACTGTTTCTGAACACAGCTGTGTGGAATATTGTGTAAAATTATATCTTTTTGAAACATGTGTGGGTAGATATATGTATTTTGTAATTATAAAGCATATATGATAAAGCACTGAGAGGGGGATTTATCAAAACAGGAGCAGACAAAACCTGGAGCAAAGGAACAAAACACATAGTGTAAAAATGTTATTTAATAGTAAAAACACGCAGCTCTAAGGCTGGACTTACACCAGTTCGGTAGAATAAAAACCAGTAGAATAAGGTGAGAGAACGGAACCCCTGGCAGGGAGAATCTGGAGCGATGTAAAACACCAGTAACCTCGATCCCTGTATTGATAAATGGTTTACGCGTTTCTGGGGCACGCCCCCTTCATCAGAACCAATGCAATACGCATTGTTCCTTTTCTCATAGACTGGTGGTCCATCTAATCTGTGGGAGCTGCCTCCATCGTGTTTGCTGTATTTTTACTGCTGGGCTCTTTTTGGATTTGAAGGCGCAGGTATTGTTTTGCAACATCTGGAGCAGTTGTACCCAGCAGCCAATCAGCTTCTTTCTTTCATTTTCAAATCTTAACTGAAAATACTAAAGAGAGAAGCTGATTGGTTGCCATGGGCAACTGCTCCAGATTTTGTCTTTTCCACTTTTGATAAATTCCCCTCTGAGTCTGTGGAGGTGGCCGGATAGGATCGGAACTGGATGGAGACATAAGAGGAGTGCTAACCTAAATGTGTTTTGACCATAATAAATACATGTTGAAATAAGTCTGGTGAGTGCATCTACTTGCTGTCAGCCACTGGGAGAGTGGAGTACAGTTTCTATCACTGGAGTCTATTGGCAAATTTGCACTATTTCTGAACACAGCTGTGTGGATTATTGTGTAAATTATTCACAATATCTTTTTGAAACATTTGTGGGTAGATATATGTATTTTTTAATTACTTGTGGTAGTGCGATCTTTCTATATTATGTGTGATTGTTTACACTGAGTTTTGTATTTTTGGGTTATTATTGCTATACACACACACACACACACACACAATATGTGATATTCACGTATCATATTTGCAAATTGTTACATTGGGGGATTTAGCATTTTTCAATTTATGGTAATATACTGTGTTCAGGTTCGATTTGCTTATTATATGATCACTATTTATTGTGAGCACAATGCAGATATTTTAACAATTATTTGCACTTTGTGTTGGCACAGCAGCTTTATTCACTGTGGTTAGTTTATTATATTTGCTTCTATTTCAATATATCTGATTCCTTAGCATGGAAATTGTGGATTATTTGTAATGTGTGTGGTCAGGCTGGTCAACATGGAAGAACTGACTGGAAAGGAAGTCATAAAGGATGTGTTTGTTGTCAGCTCGTAGTGATGTTTTTTTTTTAAAAAACTGTATATTTAGAAAGCGTTTCATAGTGCTAAATAGGAATGAATAATTCAGTCTCAGTTTGATTCACAGGCCATTCGTCAAACTCATTGTAAAATCCTGAAAATTAGAAATGTATTCTGAACCCTCTTTGAAGTTAATTGGGGGATATATCTTAACCACTTCAAGACCAGGTGTTTAGACCCCCTTCCTGGCCAGGCCATTTTTCAGTGTTCAGCGCTGCAGTCCTTTGACTGACGTTTATTCCGTCATGCAACGCTGTACTGAAATGAATTTTATACCATTTTTTGGGGACAGATAGGGCTTTATTTTGGGGGTATTTAATCACCACTGGGGTTTTTATTTTTTATTATAATTAGGAAAAATTACAGAAAATTTTGAAAAAAAAAAGTTTTTTTTACATTATGTTAGGAAACATTTATTATTAACCAGTTTTTTGGTAAAATATAATAGATCGGGTCACGTCGGGTAAATAGACACCAAACATGTCAAGCTTTAAAATTGCGCGCACCCGCGAAATTGCAGAAAACTACCATACCCAAAAATTGGCCATAGGCGACACTTTAAAAGCTTTTACCGCTCATCAGTTTAGTGTTATCAGTGATTGATGGCCCTAGACTTATTGCTCTCACTCCGACGTTAGCGGCGATATGCAACATGTGCGGCGCAATGGGCGCAATTGTCTTTTTCGCACGTATGCGCCCCCGACGCATGTTTGCATGCGTGTATGTATGGGTGGGGACTTTAAAAATTTTTTTTGTTTTTTTATTCTTTTTTTATGTGTAACTTTAAATTTGGGGGGGGGGAACTTAAATTTTTTTTTCCTTTTTTTTTCCCACTAAACTTTATTGCGATCACATACGGGGGCTAATAAAACCCCCCTATGTGATAGCAAAATATGTGACAGGTCCTCTTTATGGAGACATCAGGGGTCTCCAAGACCCCTAATGTCACCTAGGACCCCCCCAAAAGAAGCTGATGAAGCAGAGATCTGCTCCATCAGCTTCTTTCCAGCTTCTAAAGCTGGAGAGTGACACAAGAATGCGGAAGTGATGTATTATACAACACTTCCGCATTCTTGCAGAGGAGAGGGGACCGGAGGGAGCTCGTGTACCGAGCTCTCTCTGATCCCCTGTGACACAGCCGACATGCTGATCCCGGGCTCGCACCGGGGCACAGCGGAGCCCGGGTTCACCTCTGAGGAGGCCATTAAGGAGAACAAAAGAGATGACTGCTCTATCCTCATCATTAGGGTGCAGGACACAAGGCATCATCAGCAACTTTCAGCAGAGTGGTCCATCCTGTATTCTTCCCAGATGCCACCAAATTTAACCAGTGGGCTATGAAGGAGATGTAACGCCCCCACCTATGCTTTCTATCAAATGTATCTGTGGTCACATGGACCATGCCCCTGACCATGTGGGATGGTCTTAGGTGGGTAAATTACATCTGGATACCTGTCATTGTGGTACAGAAGAGGCCATTAACTTGCAGAATGAGGCCATCAGTTAGAATAGGACCAGCTGTAAAGCCAACAATTTTTCCATGTCACCCTCGAACTCACAATAAATGGAGAACCCTTCCCCCCAATTGACCAAGTTGTTTCTGCATTGGTACATGCCCCCTATGGCAGTTCCTACCTCTTTGTGCAGTTTGGTTGACAATTCCTTGCCTAATACCCTTAAAAATGACCAGATTTGATTCTCAATATTTTGCCGCCCTTTGACTTCAATGGAGTTCAGATTTATAGGATAAATAAAAAGCCTCGCTTTTTTTTGCATTTATCTACTGCTAGTAAGCAGTAAATATATGCAAAAATATTTTAAAAAGTTAACAAAAGGGTTAAAAGTTACCTGTGTCCCTGCCACGTTCTCCCATCCAAAGATCTGAAGATTTTCGGGTGGACGCAAAGGATCATGGGTCAGGCACATGCACAGTAGAGATCTTTGGCAGAGAGAAGAGGAGAGACACGGGGTAAGATAATGCAGGCAGCGTGCACCCGCACAGACTCTGTGGGACAGGAAGAGACAGGAGTCAGCGCTGGATCAGAGACTGGCACCAGCACTGGAGGGACTACTTTAAACTACTGGAAAGAAGAAGATGATCGGATCAAGAGGCATCATTTAAGGTAAGTCCTTACAACAGCATTGGGGGGGTAGGAATTTCAGGCTTTAATGTCACTTTACATTCACAACTCCCAGATTTTACAATGAGTTCAACAAATGGCCTGTGTATTGAACCCAGGCCAATTCATTCATCCCGACTCTGACCACTTTGAAACTTCAAAAAACATATGGCTATGTACAAAAAAAGTGCTGCTTGCTAACAACAAACGCATTATCATTTCCTTTTCCAAGTATATTCAATACTTCTAATGTGGACACTCTGACCTCACAAATGTGTCATCACCCCTTTCCTGCCCTGCTGGGTCTGTACTTGGATCAAGGGTCTGGTAGGAATTTTAGGGGGGACCCCACATTTCCCCCCCCCCCATTTTCTGGTGGTGGGGTTCCCTCTTAAAATGCCTACCTGGTATGGATTTTGGGGGAACCCTACACATGTTTTTTTAAACTTGGGGGTCCCTCCTAACATTCCTACCAGAACTAAAGGGTCTGGTATCAATTTGGGGGAAACCACACACACTTTTTTTCTCCTTCCAGACTGTAAAAAAAAAAATTTTAACGTCACTTTGCTGCAACGAAAATTCGTCCAAAATTTATATGGACTATTGCTAATGAATTTCGTCTGAATCCAAATCCAGAAACGAATTGACTTTCAGACCCGAATCCTGAAAAACTAACTAATGCAAAATCTGAATCAAAACGAAACAAAACTAAATTATTTTTCTGCTGGTGCACATGTCTATCACACAGTGCGTTATCTTTATAACATAGCAATATACATATAAGAAAATTGGAAGTAGGGAATGTTTCAACCATGAGTTCTCGCAGATTATATCTGCATACATAATATCTCTACAGTAGTTAAGACTTTCCAAGTGTCTATTAATATTATGTTTTATTTCTTCAACAGAATAATAATGTTAATAAAATAAACACTTAGAGTACATGTTTATCTGGGAGAAAACTTTCCTTTTACAAAAGGTGTTAATTTTAAACCATTTTTTACTCCTTGGCAACGTATCTTTTTTTTTTTGTGCACCGGCCCTGGAGATACTGCAATACCAGGTCGATGTGTGGAGTGGACAGAGCAAGCTCTTCTTCCATCTCCCTGTTCTAAAAATCCATTTAATATATGGTCCCCAGATAGGGGACGTATCAGATATTAAACTGATAAGAACAGATACTACACTTGATCTTAGCCAAAAGGCCGACAAGCGATTTGGCAAAGTATCTTAAAGTAATTAGAGCTAGTTAACACAAATATTCACACTCTATTCAACAAATATGTTATCATTATTTTCCAATATATAAGAGAATACATGTTTTTTTTCTACAGTGGTTTTATTTTTATTTTATTTTTTACAGCAATGAAATCATTTTGTTGCATTTTACCATCAACATTTCATGTTTATAAAGAAAAGTCAAAACAGTTTTTGAAAAGTTCAGTCAGGCCTTACATGATGAGTTCTTTCTGCTGAGATATATATTTTGAAAACCCTTTTTCCATTGGTTATCTATTATTAATGCTATATGGAGTGAAAAACAATGGAAAAGTAAATAGCCTGGAAACACAGGGAAATTGAATTTTGTTTGTGAAGTAAGGATTTAGCAGAACATCACAGGTAAAATAATTTTGCTCATTGCCTTGAAATTTATAGTTGATGATATTGGGCTAGATTAGAATCAAAAGTAATAGAAAAAAGTAGTCACAGGAATTATTAAAAAAATATATAAAATTAATATAGGAAAATTGAACTTTGAAGGATTGGTGCTGTAAAAGTTGGGCTGATTCATTTTTTTAATGAGACTCTATTGATCTGAACTGAGGTTGTGACAAATTTCACAAAAAGGTAAACAAACTCTGTGTAAAGGAAAAAGCTAGATTGGTCTGAATTCTAAGATGAAAAATACACAGGACAGTTTTTACAACATCTTCGTTGTACTGTTAATTGTACCATTCCAAGTAAACTGTAATTGCTAAAGAGATGCTACCAGACCTGCATGCACAGTCTGATAACTTTATAATTTGCATAAAAATGAGGGTAGAAGAGCTGGTAAGATGTCAAGAGTTTATGTAGGCAGATCAGTCTTTGCACTGTTTAAAAAAACAGAACATTTGCTGCAGACTATGTAGCTTTGCCTTTCCTAATAAAAGTGTCAGTGGTAACATTTTATAAACAAAAAAATATATAAATGACATAAAAACTTTTCCCTGTGCTAATTACCTTAAAGTGGACCCCTCAGTAAAAATCAAGGTCCTCTTAATGTATCAGCTACCCCTATAACAAATATCAGCTTTAAAGTAGAAAAAAAATTAGGAACAATATTTCCCTTTAACGCTGTCTTGGTATGGGTAATGCCACAATCCTTCTGCTAGATCCAAGTATCTAAAATTTTATGAGATATACAGTATATTTGAAAAAGCCCACACTTTTGAGTGCTGCTATTACTTGTCTCCGTAAGTTGGTTCTTATACTGTATGTGTTACACATCACTAAATATATAGCAATGGTGTCAGTGCATCTCAATAAGAGCTAAAGCATGTGCACCAGAGTGTCAAGCTTTCATATTGTTTGTTATCTAGAGATTTAATATGAGATGAAGCCATAGCAGTCAAGCCAAAATCTAGTTAAGATTTCCAAGTCGCTAACATGCATGTATGTGGCCACCATCCCTTGTTTTCAGACAATCCTTTTTCCTTCTGGTATGTTAATCATGTTTTCTGACCTCTAATGTACTCTATTGTGCACTTTTCACACATATGCCACCTTACACATTGCACAGCTATCAATCTTCTGCGTGTAAAGTATCAGGTCAGCATGTAAAATCTATTTTGTAACATGGCTTGCCACTACATAGCTGGAGCATTCTTGCAAGCCATAGGCAATTCCAAACTGTCATCTTAAATTAGTCAAGCTGTTCTGTCAGATTAGGGATAGTCTACCATAGATTCACAATGCTGGGAAACGTCAATTTAGGAGTTCGCAAAGTATTGCAGCACTGGCAAATTTGTGATAGGAAAGCAGCTCCTAAATCTGTGGCACATGGTCATTTTGGGGCATTCTTTGGGACATAACCGTAGCTTCATGTTAAATAGTAAATTCTAATGCAGGAAACAAACTTAAGGGTTCTGACTAGAGTTGATGAAAGTATAATATTTGTGTCTCATATTTCTTTTGTCTGCATCAGTACACCATATAATCTTGCACTTTGATGTAAACATCCTCCTGATTTGTGTCTTATCAGACTAGTGAGTTGCTAAATTGTGAATAGAGAAATGGAGATTTGGGCCTTTCCTTGGAGGTAGCAATATCTAATAAATTGCTATCTATGAAGCTACTGTGCAACAGCATAGTCCATAATATTTTACCCTAGAGGTTCTATAAAGATGGTGAAATAGTTAAACATTATAAATGCAGTGAGAAAATCATGCAACAGATCAACCCTTGGTAATAGCTTCAAAAACCTAGCAATTGTATTTTGAAATACTAAATGAACTGGGA
>NW_017306899.1:253982-305054 GCF_000935625.1 Nanorana parkeri | reverse complement strand
GATAAGTGATCAAAGTAATACAATTTCAATTTGTATCTTTATTTAGTCTACAGACCAAATCTTCCACTGAGTAGAACATGGGAGCCTTATGTTTGATCCACTCTTTGATTTGCTTTAAATTATTTATATATAAAACATCTTGAAAGGTCACAAAAATACAGCAAATGAGATCAGATCTATTAAATGGCAAACTGTTACAATAAAACACTATTCTTAATTACTTTATTTCCCTAAAAATAACCTCTCAAGTGCACCAAAATGCAAAACTGCCACAGTGCAGTCACTTTGTGGTACTTAAAAAAAATCTTGCTTGTATTGAAATTGAGATTAAGCCCCATCCCCCACCCAATGCCAAGCCTAAACTATGCAATTCAACTGTTAAATTCCAGGGACTTAATGGACAGTAGGGGCTTTGGCATTTACCAGATGAATTGGGGGATGGGGTTTAATGCCAAGAATAGTGGAACGTAACCACCTTGTCTACAGAGCCACTACTGTGGCAGGCAGAAGTACCTGTACATCCTCTTTTGTGCTCACACAGTCACTGCATATGTTGTCATTGAAGCATCAGCTAAAGACAGAGCTGATTGGAGTGGCTCTGCTCTGTAGAATCTGGTCACTGTGATGACCAATCACAGTGATCACCAATTTACAAGCATTTACATTGATGAGCCCTTCCCTTACTTCTCACAACAGAGGCAGAGGAGAACAGAGGATTTAATAATTAAAACTATTCATTAGATATTCTGACTGACAGGAATGATGCCATTAAAGTTGGGAGGGGGGATTAAAAATCCACTGGCCACTAATGTTATCATACAATTAAATTTATGGACAGGACCTAAGTATGAGGTACCACACCTCTGGAAATAGTAGTAATCACAAAAAGAAAAGGATGGGGTGTTTTAGGTACCAAATGACAATTCCAAGGCAGTTAAGAGTAAAAAAGTATTTTTATTATTAAATAGTAATAAAATAAATTTAGTTCATATACAATTCATTTGTGAAAAAAAGCAACTTATCAGATATCTCCTAAGAGACCCACTCCACTTCATACCCAAGTCAGAAATACATGATTAATTAAATAAATATAATGTTATAATACAATTGAAAAAAGGAGCTGATTGCTTTGTTTTTTTTGATTATTCAGAGAGGAGGAGTCGTGTAGTCTCAACGTTTCTCGCCCAGAGGGCGCTTCCTCAGGAGATGGAGGATATCTGCATAATTGAGAAAATCAATGGACATACTGTACAAAACCACAGTTGTAGAATGAATGAATGAATGAATGATTAGGTAGGAACACCACCTACCGATTAAGCAGGTTGATATGTGTGCATCCGAGCAGACCAGTCTGGGCCGAACCCAAAAACCTCAGGGGAAGAGAGGAGCGAGGGCCAATGCCCCAATAACAGGCAGCAGGAAGTGGAATCCACAAAATTACAAAAGCCTTGAATCAAGGAGAAAGAACACTGTCAATACTCAAGAGTGGGGCGTTTATAGAGTTATCTGACTCTTACATACAGGTACCTAAAAAACCCCACCTTATTATTTTTGTGATTATGGCCACTAATGTTGTGGGATTGTTTTAGGAGGGATTTAAAGTGTTAACAATCAACAATGATTGAAGAGTGGGTAGAGGTTTTAAAATTCCACTGGCCAGCAATGATTGTGGGATTTTTGGTGGGAATTAAAGTAAGCGCAGCTGACCACCAATGAAGGGGGGTGGGGGATGGATCTAAAATGTCAGTAATCATGAATGCTTCTTTTTTGGGGGGCGGCTAAAGCGCCATTGACCACTAATAACTGTGGAGTATTTTTTTTTTTGGGGGGGGGGTTATCCATGACATCTAGCCAATGGACACTGCAATCTTGATGCAATGCAATTTCACCTTTTCACCCTTTCAGCTTTCTTCCACTATAGCAGAAGACTTGCACAGGGCTACAGCGGGTGACTTTTAAATAGACTTCGGGGAGCCCCCTTTCCAAAAAGCAATAATTTCGGGGTATATGTACTGTTCTGACATTTTATTTAATATGTTTTATACTAAAAAGTAAGGGAAACTTTTTTAAATGTTACTCTTTTTTCCTTGTTATATTAAAATTTCCATGTTTTTTAAATACCACCAAAAAAAGCTCTCCAAAATGATACAAAAAATGTATTTGTGTACAGTGCACAGACCAAGTATCCATCAGTCAAACAATTAAAACACTGAAAATGGCCTGGGCAGAAAGGGAGATGTAACTTGCTGGTCCAAAAGTGGCTAATATTGAAAAGCAGAAGCCTTTCATACAGTTGGTGTCTAGAATACAGGGTGCTCCATGGGCACAAACAAGTAGAGATACTTTAAAGCAGCACAAGGTTCCAGATTTACTAGTAATGTTAATGTGTACACTCCAATGGCACAGACCTATTTACTTTAAGTAACTGTTATTTAATTTTGTACATAATACATATAATGTTAAAACATTATACCTTTGTTTGATGAGATGTTTGTAACACCTCAAAAGCATATTACACATCTATAGGAATCACTCATGGTACTATTATTTTATAGATATTTACTTTATATCTACTATGCCTGTAAAGCACTCATGCTGATAAAATGAAAAATCCATTCAAATGCATGATCATGGAAAGGATTCATGCCTTGTAGACCAAACACCAGCAGTATTCATTCTGAAACATTCAATGTAGCATGCTATGTTACCATGGTGCTTCCCTGATTTATTATACTGCTCTATTGTAAATCATAGTTCTATATCTGAACCTGAAGACATACTGGCTCACCATTATGTGTATCGGTTATAGCTTGCTACACAAAAGCAGAAATTGCTTACATGCTTATGATGACATAATGGCCTATATTGTTAAATAGTAATATTCCATATAATGCCTTTGAACACCAATGCAATCAAGATCTACTCAAGTTAATGGACCATATGTACATGTCCACACTCAACATACTTTATATGGATTATAAAGTATGCTCTTACATGCCTGTCTAGATTTATGGAACAAGAGTTTACCCATAAGGTAAAGAAAAAATGGAAATACACATTTTACCAAGGCAGTATTAGATATTCAGCATATTCAAGTATTTCCATGTGCAAAAATCATATTTTATATATAAACACACAATAAATACCTAACATAGTATATCTTTCTAACTATGTATAAGGCTACATTCACACTAATTGTGATTAGATGTGTTTATATGCATTTCAAATGATTTTCTAAACTCATATAAATGCACCTAACGGTTTCCAGTGGATCTATTCACATTTTGCATTTAGATGCTTTTATCTGCAGTCAGTTTAGCTGTGTTTAGAAAAAAAAATATATGTAAACATACAGTAAATATATATAAACATACAGTATGTAAAGGCATGTACAAGTGATTTAATGCTAGGATTTGGTATCAGATGCATCCAAATGCATATGCATGTAAACACATGTAAACATGTTTTATTTCAAGGATCTAGAAGCATAAACACAACATCTACTGTAGCCTGACAGATTTTTATCTGCATGTACAGCACAAATAAGCAAGTGAATGCAAAAGTGCAAAACGTGGCAAGTGTGAATGAAGCCTGTCATTTTAATGCTTATTAACTTCTCATCTAAAACAAGATATACAGTTTGACAAACAAGTTTCTTATATATCCTTTGTCAAAATTAGGCTAAATAAAAATATGTTAACGTTTATTTTAATTTTTTTTATGTATTTAACCCCTTCATGACTGAGCTTGTTTTTAGTTTCTGTTCGTAAATGACTGACACACTTTTGACATTTTTGCTGTGTGATTCTTCCACGTCAGTAATATACTTTCTTACAAAGTGCACCCACACATATTATATATTGTTTTTTAGAGGACAGATAGGGCTACATATTTATATCACATATGTGCGTCTAACGCCTCACTTAGGACAAATAAAATATAAAAAAAGAGGAAAAAACCGTAAAAAAAACCCACTTTTTTCCCAGTTTTGATTTGTAGTATTTTTTTTACAAAACCAGCACAGCTAAAAAAATGCAATAAATACATTCATTTATTTGTCCCTTATTTTATTTTATACACATTTTTTTATTTTTTTTACACTTTTCACAATTTTTATTTTTTTTTACACTTTTCACTTTTTTTTTTAACTTAAAAATGTTATTTTATTTATTTAATTATATCAAGCAGATTTTGTGAATTAATCTCACTGTTACTGCATGATAAATTAATAAATTTTTGGTTATTATCAGGCTGCTTCAAACTTCAGAACAGCCGATAATAAGTTAGTGACACTGATCCTGCAGCAGTTCAGGATTCAGCTGTTACTAAATGTTTTCTGATTGTTGCAACAACGATCAGCAAACAAACATTCTTCTTCCAGGAATAGATACATTGTAGGAATAGACACATTTTGTATCTATTCATGAAAGAAAAAAAAAAAAGCCAGTATAGCTTGAGAGAGATATCTCTCGATCTATACGAGCTGTCAGAATGCCGGCAAAAGCCGGCATCTGTGTCCGCTTTGCTTTGACTCTCAGACACCCGATATTAAGGTATCGGGTGTCTAAAAAAGGTTAACCCTTTCATTAATGAATGCCTCTGTAGTAAGGGCATACATTAATGAATGGTAAAAGCTGATTCTCAGCGATTAACAGCCCTCTAAAGCAGCAAATAACTCGTCACGTACAGTGTACGTGACAAGTCACTTGGTCCCTTTGTGGCTGGACGTACAGTGTACGTCTCCCGTCACGAAGGGGTTAACATCCTGTCTTTGTCATTTCAGCTCTAGGACACTTGTATTTGTTTTTTTGATGGATAGTTTTTGTACAGCAACTTAGACTTATTCTGACTCAAATATAAACATTTTTACTATCTCATAGACAGTCTTAATTTTTCCATTGAAGTGACTCTATACTCAGGAGTTAAATCTCATTACAAAAACAGTATCTTATTTGTGTATCACTCGGCTGTAGATCCTCAAATCATCTCTGAATTCATGCTGACACTGTCCTTCCTTCTGGAGGGTGGTTACTTTTGTTCCCCATGGTTCCTGTGTGTGTAAAGTAGCCACCACTCCAAGTTCCATGAATCATTATCCAAAAAAGCATAAGACTCACCACTCCAATTCCACCAGACTGCAGATCAATACAGACATCGGGTGCAGGCTGCAGTGTGCTCCCACTTGTCAAACAATATCTCGCCAATCAGCTACATGAAACCGAGGTCCATAGAAATCCAACTTTATTGTTGTAAATTCCATGCAGAGTTCAAACTACAAGGTATACACCACAATTGTATCTCTCCCACTCCACCACCACTCACACATTTCACCACCTGAGCATTTCACCACCCAGGTGAAGTTTCATATTCTTCCAACTGCTTATAGCTGCTGAGTACCGCCCATCTCACAGGTGATGCCTAAGTAGTTAACATCTGGATGTAACCAGAGGCTCTCTGAATAATACTTGAATAATAAATAAATAAATATAACAATTATCAGAATAACTTAAATCACTCAAATCATTCAATAGTGCTTCTCTACATAACAAATTTCGTATGTATGTTTATGATTATTATATGCATATATTATTATATGTATGTTTAATATATCATTATATGATATATAGGAGAGCCAATAAGACTTGATGTTTTAATACATATGGTAAGTCAGCACTTTTGATATTGAGATTGCTGGGGTAAAAAGGAAAAAGTGTAGGTACATCATTGGGGTCATCAGGTGGGCACCTTTCTTCGTTGACATTTTGTTGATTAGCTAATTATGTCTACAGAGGGCTCAACTATGATAACTGGTGTCCCAGGTACAGCATCCTCAGTTCCATACTCTGTCTCATTCTTTCTCATTCTGTCATATCCTGTAGCCCAGTTGTCATCTTTCCTTTTAAACCATAATCCAATTGTTTCTTTTTTTCTGCTGCATTTAAAAGAAATGTATGTATTGTTGAAGGGAGCAACCACTTATCCCTGAAGTGTTGTAGTCACAATGTATGGGGGAAACACAATCCACATCCATTTTCCAGTGCTGAGAAATTTGCAGCATACTTGCATCATTTCATCTTATTTGATGCTCTGGAGGTTGGCATTCTGGTACAAAGCATGTGATATATATATTCCTCGCCAATATTTGTGGGAGAGCATTTATGGTGGTTGGCCTCTGTTCCAAGATGAATGCCAGCCCTTTGGTGATGGTGTTAAAATGTGCCTTAGTGATGCAGGTGCTTGACAGAGAGAGCAATCAGATCTTCTTTAAACCATTACTTAAGGTTCTGGGGTGTAGGTAGGAGGTCATAAGTGACTCTCATGAGAAAACTATGCTGAGATCCTTCAATTTCCCAGGTGTCATGCCAGCTGAGTTTCATCTTTCCCAGACTCTCCCAAATAGTTAATTGGCCCTGCTTGGGCATTGAGACCACCTTGGTGTGTGGCTCTGCCTCCTCCTGTATTCTCACCTTGTCCTTCACAAGCTGTCACTTTGGCACAGATGTTGCTTTTTGCCACTGAGGAGTTCTTGAAACAAGCCTGAGACCATTTTTTTAAGGTTTAATGTGGCCAGCCATTTCTCTGAAGCAGCCTTAGCACTTTAAATGGCTTCAGGTGGGATATGAATGGGTGCTGTTTTAATAACGGTATTTTCAGATTCATTGAGGGTCATGGCCAGCCTTGCTTTGGTGCATTTGAATTCTCCCATGAGGACTCACATTTGGTAACCACAGTTTGTCGTTCCCATACAATCTGAAAGAGCTTAAACATTGTGGAAGTCCAAAGCTCTGTTTGACATACAGTATGTGCTAAATAGTGTTTACAACTTTTCCACTTTGTTGATGGAGATATAATACACTGTTGGTAGCCTTTTTAGTTGACCCAATTGCTCTGTGCCCTTGAGCTTTGCATCATACTATCATTCAAAGATCTTCATTGGCATTTTTAAAACATTTGTAACTGGCGTTCTGTCAGTATAGAACCTTTGCTCCTTAATTTGGCATTTGACAATGGAGATGCTTCTGCACTTATTGGGTTTGATCCTCATCCTTGTCCACATGATGTTTTGATAAAGCTTTTCCAATAAGTATCTTAATGCAGGGGACAGTTGTCAACAGTGTTGTTATATCATACATATGAATAACTAAATGTGCCGAGCTAAAACAATGATCAGATATAAAGAGTAAAAAAAATAAAAAAAACAGTGACTCAAACAAATGTCAGTGAAAAAATCAATCAGGTGTAAAGTCTTTAAATCTTCATAAATCCGCAAAAGATGTCCAAATATAGCAATAGTGATGAATATTACTTGTTCCTTCACCAAATGCACCACGTGCACCACACCAGATATAGGGGTGCTCACCTTATTGATAGACCCCAGCAAGAGGTTAAACCAGGCAATTCCCTTCTTAACCAGGGGAGGGGGCCCTCAGCTCCAATCGCTCACAGATGTCCTCCAATGGTTTAATCAGACCAGCAAACAGATCTGTGCAACACTTCTTAAATAGGAAAGCAATAGCCTCCAATCTTTATTGATCTATAGGCCTCCTCAGTATAAGGTGTCAATGCCAGGATCGTGTTGACCGAAAAAAGAAAGCAAACACCATAGCGCGTACCATCCAAACAGAGTATGATTTATTAAAAGAAAATTACTCACATAAAAGCAGTGGTAACATAACATGGACTCTCTCTTAAAAGTATGTGCAAGAGTTTCAAATGACTGCGGCCGTCAGTCGTAGAGATCAATGTAACGTCAAATGCTCCGCCCTATGCGCATTACGTCCAGCGTGACTTCATCAGGGATCAGGCAAGGGATGACATTTGTTTGAGTCACTGTTTTTTAATTTTTTTTTTACTCTTTTTTCACGTATACACACTCACAGTGAGTGTACATTCCAGTGCCTTGTAGCTGTTAGCTTGCTTATTGGCGCAGTTCATTTTCTATATTTTATATCATACATATAGGCTTGTTTTGGTGGAAACTGCTGACCAAATTGTATTTGTTTCCCTGCCACCAACCATGTAGGGGCTCAGATAATTAGTTACCTTGCCATAGTGAAGGCCAGTGGGGAGATGGTGCAACCATAAATGCCCACCTCCAGTGGTGGCCAAGCAGTTGTGGAATCTAATTTAGTGAGACAAACTTTCAAGTCCTAAAAGTATGTTTTACCAGATTTGTTATTACCACAAAGAAATAAAATGCAGTCCACAGTAGGAAATAATGTGTTGGCCAGGTCAAGGAACAAGTCATGTAGATCCTTTCCTTCTTTCTTAGCAGCTTGGATTTTATGACATATCATGCTGGTATGTTTACAGATGAAGAAAGAGAAGGACATATCAAAATTAGGGAATTGCAGGCATTTTAGACACTATCTTCTTAGTAATAAAAAACAATGCTTGCAAATATGAGTAATTCTACTCAAGTAAAATTTTGCATATGTTTTACTGTACTGAAAGAAAATAAAGAGTTCTGGTAATGGTACCAGTGCACCTAATTTGCATTTTTGGAAAACAAAGCAAACTGTCAGCTTTTCTGTCAATGTATTTTTGTTTTTTGATTGAATGATAAACTTGTTCAGCCCATCATTAAAATGATTGCAGTGGAAAAGTAACACTGGATATATTTGGAGAATGTCAGACAATCTATCATCTAGCTAAAAACATGTCAAATTACATTTTTCTTGAAGGCAGGAAAAAAAGTTAAATGATAGAACAGAAAAGAAAAAAATGGTCTCAATTTTTTTTTTTGAGCATGTAATTTTTAATCTGTCCCTGTATGTGGATGACTCGTTCTGGTGATTCCGGTGATTGCAGAGCGTTGTGAGAGAGCCGAACGGTGCACTCGATAACTGTACGGGACGGAGCGATGTTGCACACGACTAGCACATTGGGCGCCGGAACCGGAAGTTTTCGGTCTCAATTTTAAAAGGGCACCATAGTATTTTGTTAGTTATATATTGACCAGTACAACACCCATATATGCATAGACATGCTGTATTGCTCCTCCTTCTCAGTAAAACTCTGTGGGTCATGGCAGACTTTCTGAGATAGTGGACCTTTAAAGCTGAACTACAAGATAGCAGGTAACCCTTGTCAGAAAGCAAAGATCTTTGACTTTAGTAGAATCATAGCATGGTCAAAAAGACTACCCCAGTCTACGGACTGGGCAATCAAAGTGTAACAGCCTACAAATTAGGTAATTCCTCTGCCTACCCTGTTCTTGCCTCCTGTTAACATCCTGATCTTTCCCTTTTGGTCTGAAGGAGACTTTGCAAAACAATGCAGAAAAGCGATGGCGAAAGAAAATTATATTTATGCTAGCTACAAAACAAATAAGCAGATATTTATTTTAAAATATTTATCTCCAAATCAGGGGTATTTTCTAAAGCAAACACTAACTTTGACATACACTATAACTGTTGAGTGGCTTCTAAACTTGAATAACTTGAAATAATTTCTTCCACTGTTCATAAAACCAACCAAGAGGCTTACATGTTAGGCTTAGTGTTTCAAATTAGGCTATCACTCTTAAAAACAAATTATTACCACACAAAGAGTACATTTGATGTTCAACCCTCAATTTGTGTCTCTTTCATTGTGTCACCACTCACCACTGTACTTTCATTTTTTACACAGGCACCAGACAATTATGAAGATAATAGGTTGCCTGTCCCTTCCAATGTCATTATTTCTTCAATACATCGGCGAACTATATTTTGCCACCATTAATCAATGGCAAATAAAGACTGTTTTGAAGTTAGTCTAAAAAGAAGAAAAAAAATGTAACAGAACAGAGCAGTGATAAGGTGAAATGCGGATAAGAAGTGATAACAAATCAGAGACAGAGATGACAGATAAATGTCTGTTGAAGCAGTGTTCAACATTTTACAGGAACAAAAATCATAATACAATGAACAAATAGGTACAAACAAGAATATACAATAAATGTAAACAATCAATACCAGGAAATCAACAAGTAACAGAGAGTACAAAAAACAAATAGGGTTTCCCCACAGGGTGGGGCCCTCCTCCTCCTCACCTGGACAGTCAAGGTCCAACACTTTCCAATATCCCTACTTCACTGCCCTCACCTGATTACTCCAGCATCTGGGCAACCTACAACATACACTCCAGGATTACCATAGCTAAGAGAAACAGTATATCCACCTGCAGCTTTAAAGTGTATTCTACAAGATCAGGTGTACTTTCTAGGCCTATCCTGAGAGATATGAATAAGTGCCATCATGTCCTTGACCCTAATTAACCTATGTAACCATTCCGCCACACGTATGGGCAGCATAGCTAGCGAAGTCGAGCACAGCCATTCAGAGAGAGATATATGATGTAAGAGGAACTGCACTGGGGTAAAGTCTATCAGCAGACCAGAGATCACTGGGGTAAGCTGATGTACATGTCACCAAAACGGTTGAATAGCAGTACACTCACACCATGTGTGGTGTACCGCTCCTCTCTCTTGTGCACAGCACTAACAAAGGTCACTTATGTTGGGCAAAATTGTATGCAAAAGGGAAGGTGCTCTGTACCAACAAATCCTTAATTTATACCCAGCCTCTTGCATTTGGACATTCAGGGAACCTTTATGAATTCTTGTACTGATTACTTCCCATCCTCCTCGTGCAACTTGAACCCGAGTCCCGCTCCCAGGGCTCATGACCCAGGTCAACATTCGGTGCACAATCAATGAATAAGAATTGATATATACATGAGATAAGATGTGTTGTTGAGGGGCAGCTTGAAGACATAAGAAGTCCAAAGGTGTAGGTGACCTGGAAAAAGTTTTCAGGTCATTCAGGTAATGTCTAAACTGAAGGTAAGACCAGAGTGGCAACCTCTTAGGGAGGGAATCATCATGGAGATCATGCCGCTCTCTTTGCCCTCAAAGTGAACATGTGGTTCACTGATGGAAGTTAGAATAGTAACAGTAGAGGCTCAGGAGACAGGAAGAGTGAGGATAAGAGCTATAGACATTCAAGATTACAGTGTTCACTGACCTCTGTAGGTACAGTAACCATGGAGCAATTCATCCTCAAAGTTCACAGCAGAAGCACTAAAGTCTCTCTTTCTTTCAATAACTTAGATCACTCGGTGCCCCCCAATTTCGAGAGTTCCTGCTCCGTGTTTGCATTGGATATTAGAAGGCCCGAAGTCTGCCAAGTCACTAATGGAATTATTTTTGCAATTTTATATGCATATATAACTGGGCTTATCATTAACTCTGAAATGTATGTGATACTTTTATTTACTGTCTCTAACTAAAGCACCTGACCCAACAAGAGGTTGTCATATGTGTATTTGTCCAGACTAGTTAGATGCATATCGTCTTTGGACTGACTAGCACTGAAAGATGACATTATATAAATGCATACTGTCAATTTTAGGAAAAAATATAGCTTAGAAATAAAGAAAAGTAATAGAGCACACATAAATAATCATATATAAAATAACCAATTATTTAATTAACAACTCTAATATAAGTGTTATCAGTGCAGGGACACGATTCTGTTTTGTTCAGTTCCTGTTACATATTTTTCCCCTGTACACCCCCTTACCTATTCTTTTATCCATAAAGTTTTCATTTTCTGCTCCAGCCTCCTGTCACTGTCCAAACTACACCCTTCAATCCCTGATCAATATTTCCTCCCACTTATACACCCTCTGGTACCTTATCACTATCCCCACTACACACTCCAGTCTCCTATTACTGTTCCCTTCCCCCACCACACCCAGCAGCCTTCTGTCAATATCTCCTACCCACTTTATACCATGTAGCCATCTGTCATAGGTGATTTTTGATCAAATGACTACATACTATTTGATGATGTGTATAGATGAGTAAGTATTCAAATAGGATTAAAACTGCCCAAAAAAACAGTGTATCCAACTGATAAAAATGACTAGAAATGACCAATGGCAGATCAAAAAATATCTGCTTTAATCTGCTTTTGTGCTATTTTTGAGCGGACTGTAGAAATGTCTGTGAATGCTAAAATGGAAATATTTGTTATGGACAGGAGAACAAACTCACTGAGGCTCTGGGGTTTTATTGACAGCCTGGCACTGATGAAAGTTAGAATAGTAACACTAGAGGCTCAGGAGACAGGAAGAGTGAGGATGACTGCATGTTTGGCAAGGGTCTGATAGAGGTGCAGGGACTCAGGAGGACCAGGTATTCACTAGAGCCCCACTTAACCTGAAATGGTATACAAGATTATTAGGAAAGCAGGTAGAAGTAGCAAAAGTTTCTAGTAACACAGGGGCACAGGATGGGCTAACTAAAGGGAAGTGAGACAGTTGCAGCACTGCAGTTCATGATTTATCAGGACACACTTAAGGAAATCTGAGGTTCAGTGTGCTGTTATAGTTATTGTATGAAAATATCATACAATGCGTAGTCATGGTTAATATTCATTTTACTGTGAATTGATAATTTAAATAGTTAAATTTCCCTAAGCCATTACCAGCATATTATCAGTATAGCTGGTTTATATTCTGCAATCGTGTGGTCATTTTGTTTAGTGCACCATCTTTTTCTGTGTTCCCTCCCATTTTATGACGTATTCCCCCTTTCTTCATCATTATAAGTTTTCTCACCAAAATGGTTTGCATGACTCATGGACACGTTTATATATGCTTACATGGGGGAAAGTATTACAATCTTTTGACCTGCAAATACCATATTTTTGAATGAATGTAAACTCAGCTGAAGCCCCAGGGATGCACATGAAGCACTTGGAAGCCTTGCAAGAAGGTGAGTCTATGGATGAGCTACTCATCAAGACTGTGAAGTAATGTCTATAGTACTATATGTGGTAACATTTAACAATAGTGATTGTACCTGCATACTATGACAAAAAACAACTAATTTTGTAGCTTAATCACTGGCATACAAATGTAAAGTCCCTTAAGGTCAATTCTAAAGCATTTAATCATACCATATCATAGTATGATATAGTAACCCGTGATCAGTAATAGATCACCCCAAATAACTCACAAGGGCTACTGAATGCTTCTCTCCTTAACATATTTGGTATCACCACCCAGTTTGTACATTAGGATTTAAATGATCTATACTGAAATTTTAGATGTACAGTATAGACAGAAGACAGATCATTAAAATCCACTGACAAGACTTCCCATAAATAGTTTTTTAGCCAATAAGAAAATATAGTTACCATAAGAATAAATTCCAGTACTAATATATACATATTTCTGTGCATCTATTCATAACCAGGCATAAGATTAATTAAAATTACATTTTAGAATATTAAAGACGCTGTATTTTTATATCCATGTACAGTAAATTGAATAATATTTAACAGTGTTTTTCAATGATAATTATGTAAATGTTTTTTTTCTGTACATTAGCAAACAATCAGCTACAATATATTGAATATTTCAAATGCCAATCAACTCATCTCATTTAATTAACAGCAAACTGCAGATTGCAAGATAAAGACAATATGAAGGATGTAATGGAACTCCCAAGCATAACAACATAATGGTTGCAGGGGGAATTGAAATGTCCGTTGAATGGAAATGCAGATTAAAAAATGAGGCTTGCCACTACTTCTCTTTTATTCCACCACTTATGTAGACAATTCCCATCTCTGCTCGCATTATTGATTTAATAAAGTAAAACTCAACAGTCTTTACAAAGTTCATTCAAGGCCACAAGTGTCAAATGTGATGGCCCACAATTAGCTTTAATCTAATGTATTACATTCCATTAATCTTTGATATTTTGTAATTGGAAAGATGTGGCAGAAATGTAGACTTCTGCCAAAACTTAATATGAAAAAGATATACATTAGCAGCGCACCTCATATCCTTTCTGTGTTGTATAACACAGTTTCCATAGAGATACATGCCAGGCCTTGGAAATTAAAATGTAGTCTGAATGCAGAATTTAAAAAAATGACATAATATGGAGGCTTCCTGTGCAATGTGCAATTAATTTTCTTAATTCATTATGGCAATAATAACAAAGTAATTGACCTTGTCATAGTATAAAGAAACATGAAGGAACAACTTTATCATTTCTACTGCAGCAGTAACTTTTCTATGCAGGTAATAGTTTTAGCATACAATGTGACTGTCCAGACTATTATTTATGCATTTTACAGGATGTGAATATAGTTCAATAATTATACATGTACTTTATTCAGAATAAGGGATATATTAAAGTGAAGAACGTGTTCCACAGTTCAAAAGCAGAATACATTACAGTTTCTGATATTGTAAAAAAAATAATAGCACTGTAATATGCTAAATGTTTTCATTAAATTTTTGTTCTTTATGTTGGGAAGACTATAGATAGGACTGTCAAGTAACTATGGCTTCTCTAAATTTAGACAAGACCGATAGTCCTATTGTTTTGCTTAATACTTGGCCTTTTTCATTGCTGCTCTCTCATTACTTTTTCCTTCAAATGACTGTGCATGATAATAAAAAAACCTTACTCAGTTAAGCTTAAGGCCCTTCTCATGGATAAATTCACTCCCTGCCCATCCCTACCTACCACCCCCTTCTATCAGATCGCTTGATACCCCCCAAAAAAATCCCTATCTAAAAGCCCTTTCTTACCTCCCTTAAGCCATGGCATTGTGATGCTGCAGCCCAAGTCTTCTTCTCTGTTTACTTTTTTTGCCTGCCTATGTCAGCACCACAGGCCAGGTACAGACTTGGGTGCTCTCAGGAGGCATGGACTTTTTCTTCTTGTTTAGCCGGTGATGCAGATAAGTTGCACATGTAATGCAACAATAATGATGGGCCCAACTCTTGTCCTGATCCCCTATTTTGCATCCAAAATATAGGTGGTATCCCTTTATGCCATCATACTGCACTTTTGAGATTCAAATGTAACCTCACCACAAATGTCGCAGAAGTTATCTGCATTGTTTACACAAGTTCAAGGCATCTTGGCTTCTGAGGGAAAATATCACGCAACTGTTCCTTGGAAATGTTAGGCAATGACACTTTCACAAGCCATCAGATGTAACTGTATGATGCACAGATCTGACCAAGACAAATGTATCTTGCAATAAAAGAACACTAAATTACAGTTAGGTAATAATCTTTAGTCTCAAAGTGAAGATACATTTATACACTTCCATGTGCTACCATTTTCATTGTTCTACTGACCTTTGTTGAGAAGTTACGAGGCATCATGATCATCAGACACCTCCCTCCCTTTTAGGCAAAAATGCTCGCCTGTGTATAAATATTTATTGTGAAATATCTTGAAAACTTTAGCCAACCAGCACTCTTATGACCTGTTTTCTAATGCATCTAATCAACACATGTAAGAATTAACACATTTTATCTCGGAGGATAATTTCCCAAAATGTGTAGACCAGTGATATTCAACAATAGCAGCTACAAAGACTTTCAAATTACACATAGCATTTTATTTAATGATGTGTAATTTGATTTGTCTTTTTCTACTACTTTTGCTAGATTTACAAAGTCCTGTCTGGATATTTAGGTGCTTGGATAAAATATTATGCAGTGCATCCGAACAAGAACATTGCAAAGTTATCTTTTCGAGAAGTGGCTGAACTAGAATGCTTTTAGAGGTAAAACAGTGAGCATGTTTGCTTTCCAACTGTGAGTTTAGATGCTTGCCTGGGGTTTCATTTTACCACTTTAGAAATATCTGTGTGTTTTTTTATTATCTAAAAGATGTTTGTGCAATAACATATTCAGTATACAATTTTCTTATTTTACTTGCTTTTGCGGTACCATATTTTGGAAAAATTCACCAATTCTGCACTAATAATCTTAAGTCTAGATAGCACTTTAAGAAGTTCAACAGATGCTGTGTAAAACCAAACAGCGTTGGTACACAAAACCCTACTGCTAAGAAATTATAATGAAATCAAATAAAATATCATGTCTCTATTACATCATAAAAACATACTTTTGTTTCACCAAATAGTCAGAGGGTTATTCACCAAGCTGCTAAAGGCAGCCAAGTGAATAGCCCAGCCGAAGTGAAGTGAGCCGAACGCTTTTCAGCTATTCACTTCAGTCTTGTATGGCTGATTTCAGCCGTACATCGACTAAAATCGGTTGTACATCGGCTGCCTTTGGTCAGCCGAACATGCTACGCATGTTGGGCTGAGCCGAAGTGCAGACGGAGTTCGACTCTGCCGATCCAACACCTGGATCGGCTGAGCCGAAGCTCTGGCAGCTCACTCGCTGCCATTCGCCGAACAGCAGTAAGTGAATAGTTGAAATAGCTCAGCTATTCTGCTTGCTACCAAGCAGAATAGAAAATCAGTGAGAAAAGTAGAACAAAAAAAATTTGAAAAAAAATGTACAAAAATAAGAAAATTCAAAAATAAATTAAAACATTTTAAAGAAAAGAAAAAAAAATTGTAAAAAACGCTGCACGCCAACCCAACCACATTCAACGGACTCAGCATAATGAAGTATCTGACAGATGGCAGGAAAAGAAAAACAATTGGGTGGAGCTAGCGGTGACAGCTAGCTCCGCACCAACTGTTTTCTATTGGCTGGCACCTGCCAGAGTCTTCTAGCAGGTTCCAGCCAGTAAATAACAACTGGGCAGAGCCGGCCGTGACGTCACGGCCAGCTGCACCCAGTTGTTATTGTTTAATGACAGACCGGCATCCCCAGGTCATTTGGGGACCTTGATCTGTCATTACAACTGGGCGGAGCGAGCCGTGAGATCATGGCTGGCTACGCCCAGCTGTCATTTGCATGGAGCACATGCTTTCTGCTCGGCTGAGCCACTCGGCTGCCTTCGACTGCAGCCCTTCGGTTTGACTGAACTGAAGGGCAGAGGAAGCCAAAGAGAGCAGAAGGATCAGCCAAAGCTACGGCTGGATCCTTTGGCTCTTTAGTGAATAACCCCCTAAGTAAAAAAACAATATACAACTTGCGTATCCCTTAGCAACCAAACAGTTGATAAAATCCTTGTGAAGTGATGTTCCAATGTCCATATCACAGTGCCTATGAAATATCCACCAACTTCACTCTCCCTGCTCTTACAGGAGACTCACCAAAACTGAGGCGACTTTGTATATAAACATGCCAAAATGTGCTTTCCCATAGTAAATAGCTCTATCTTCCAATGTGATAGTATTCCAGCTCATAAATAAATGCTCAAAAGACAAGAAAGATTGTTCATAGTAGAGTAACTTCTTTTATTAAAATCTCCAAACAGTATAGATAAAAACATTCACATTTAGCTGTGCCTTACTCAGCACTGGCACATACAACTTAATCACCTTTATAGCTGCTCCCAGCTTCACAGCACATAAGAACATGATGACATTCAGCTCGGCTATTCTGCTCGTTAACAAGCAGAATAGAAAATAAGCGAAATGAAAAAAAGTTGAAAAATTATTTTTAAAATGTAAAAACATAGGAAAATTGAAACATTTTTTAAATATTTTAAAGAAAAGAAAAACATTGAAAAATAATTTAAAAAATGCTGCATGCTAGCAGAGCGGGCAATAGTGAATAGCTCATACAGTAGCCCTTTAGTTCGACAGAACCAACGGGCTCCAGTGGAAAAAGTGAGCTGAAGGATCAGCCGAAGCAACGGCTGGATCCTTCGGCTCATTCATGAAAAAACCCTTTTTTTCTATTATCTATTATTAAAGTTAAAGATTTAGAAGAAATGTAGATTTGGCTATTCTTTTTTAAATTCAATGCATCATAAGCAAATGTTAGCAAATGTAAAAATGATGCCACATGTGGCAGGTTATAAAGATGAGTAGATACAAAAAAAACTTTAGTTTTGATTTTAGCTTGTGAACTTAAGTGATATGCTGCAAATCCTCAATGTCAAGCTCTTTCTTTGACTAAAGTTTTAGTGATAAATGTGGCATATTACATTACAGTTTTTAAATACCATTACTTTGTGAGATTCATTTTTATTTTAGCTTTGACAGATTTTCACATTTGCCTTATTGTGCTTTTAAAGAACAACACTTATTATGGGCTTTTGTAATCTGAGTATTTAGTTTCAGTGCCGTCCGTCCGTTTTTTTACTACGGGCGGACGGCAAGAGGTTAATTATTGTTCAGGATTACCTATAAATATTTTACAGTTGCCCTATTTTTTTAGCTTTATTTATTTTTCCAAATTTTTGTCTGTGAGAGTAAGAGGTTAAAGGCTATCTTTCTGACACTTGTTTCCCTCTCAACTGCCTCACATCACCTGATGATAATGGTGTATCATATCTTCTGTCTTATCTGAAGGGTGAAAGTTTGGAGAAGGCCAGAGAAGTGAACAATCTGGGACAAAATAGCTGATTTGGAAAAATTCTCCAATTCAGCTCACTTTCCATTTCAGCTATGTTGTCCTAGATTGTTCACTTCTCCTGCCTTCTCCAAACTCTTCACCCTTCAGTGAATAACCCTGTACATTGTGTAGGTCAAGATTGTTAGCCGGAGTGGCATGATGCATTTGCTCTTCCTCATTTATTCACTTTTTTTGACTTCTGCACAACTACTCCGTAAAGCACAACTCCGGGGAAAATTTAAAACTCTTGAAATAGGCCTACCCTCACACTGCAAGGGTTAAGTGCTCATTTGTTTGTGTCTAGGTTAAAAAAGTTATACTCACCTGATTCTCAGACTGAGCCAGACAGCTCTTATACCAGTCCCTAGAGCCTCTCTCCCCTCCGTTGCAGCGGTCTAAGAATTCTCAAGTCATCACATTCAATACAATGTATAGAAGGTGAGGGTGAGGAACATACCATAGCTGAGCTGAGGAGGAGACAGGCTGGAAGGAGCGCTGTTACAGCTGGCCGAATCAGAGGTTCCGGCAAGTATAACTGTTTTTAATTTAGGCAAAAATGAGCATAATAATTTTTTTCCTGTTCTGCCACATGGCAACAGAGAGACATATTTTAAATTGTTTGATTATAAAAAAATACAGATATTTATGCAGTGTAAGCATCTAAGGTAATACATCCATTTAAATTATATTTAGGTAGAAACTTACACCATATAGCTATCAGTAAATATTTGTTATCTTACAAATCAAAATCTGACCATGAGTGGCAAGTTTTACTTAACCAAAGACTATATAATAGTTTAGTGAATCAGAAAGCAGTCAGAAATGAAGAGGTACAATGACTGACAGCGACAGCAAATGAAATAGATGGCATTGCTGTTCTGTCCCTGATCAACTGTTTAAAGTATAACATGACTCATCTCTTTTAAGAACTGAATCTTGTTTCAGCTCTTTATTGTAATTTCAGCATTTCCCATGACTTCAAAATATTCAGTGTCTATTTAGGCAATGATCCTGAAATATGATTGAGAATCTGCCATTCAAACTCATTCCTTCAACATTCCTGCAATTGGTAGCTGCAAAATGCTCAGCTCATTGCAATATACATTAAATATATTTAACAAGTTCAGAATGTTTCTCAAAGAGCTGTGTGTGTTTTTACTAATGATCCTTCTGTTAAAAGGCATACATGGTGTCCAGAAAGTCACATCTCCGACTATAGGTGTTTTTTGCTCAGTAAAATATAATGTGGAGTTTGGATAGCAGAAGAATACTGTGGTTAAATTCTGCTCTTATTACTAAGCACCAAGGGAACAGATCAGATCTAAAATCAAAGGCAATACATAGAATGTGTACTCTTTTGAACAATTTGTTTGTTGCCAGGACAGTGCCAATCAAAACCTCTAGGAAGTGAGATATAAATGTATTATTTAATCCCCTTTATCCTTGTGAAGGTGACTGCTGTTAATATTTTGATCTGAGTGAATGTGTTAGTCCGGCAGCCAGTTAGAGCTTGCTATAATGATGTGACACGCTGGAATCAGTTCACTCCTTTAGAGAAGTGAAGATGGTCATTAGTCTAAATAAAGCAACATCTTTGGCAGGAGAAATGAAGAAGTGAAATGAGATGATGCAAACTGTGATAAGTATATTCTTTATAAAATTATACATGAGGCAGCTGTGTGTGGGTTGACATTGGATTCCTCATATGAGAACACACTGTGAACCAAAGAAAATGATTCTAGAACTGCAATGGGTTTCATTGGGAATGAGATGTGAACATTAGCTGGATTATTGAACAGACTTTTGAAAGCCCTCTCCAATGTACATTTATCAAAACACAAAAATGTTATTCAGCTCTACAACAAGTGTAATGAGTATGGTTGCCTAACCTATGGTTAAATGAAAGATGGTTTTAAATTGGTAGTTGCCACATGCCATAATCAATAGATGCTTTTGTTATAGTAGATTACAGGTATCCAGTGTCTCCTTTCAAGCTAAAATCAACCTTATCTATCTATCTATCTATCTATCTATCTATCTCAGCTGTGTGTGGGTTGACATTGGATTCCTCATATGAGAACACACTGTG
The DNA here is from genome assembly GCF_000935625.1 of Nanorana parkeri. NCBI lineage: Eukaryota > Metazoa > Chordata > Amphibia > Anura > Dicroglossidae > Nanorana > Nanorana parkeri. The sequence goes on along the minus strand of NW_017306899.1, from coordinate 284,671 downwards.
AACCAAAGAAAATGATTCTAGAACTGCAATGGGTTTCATTGGGAATGAGATGTGAACATTAGCTGGATTATTGAACAGACTTTTGAAAGCCCTCTCCAATGTACATTTATCAAAACACAAAAATGTTATTCAGCTCTACAACAAGTGTAATGAGTATGGTTGCCTAACCTATGGTTAAATGAAAGATGGTTTTAAATTGGTAGTTGCCACATGCCATAATCAATAGATGCTTTTGTTATAGTAGATTACAGGTATCCAGTGTCTCCTTTCAAGCTAAAATCAACCTTATCTATCTATCTATCTATCTATCTATCTATCTATCTATCTATCTATCTATCTATCTATCTATCTATAAGTTGTAAATAGATAATGGTAGCTAATATAAAATTGGCAATATCCTTTTGCACCTATGTAAATAAATGCCATGGTTAAAACCATGGTTTCTTTTATACCTCAGTTAAGCAAAGTTGAGAAGCTTGGGACATCTAGATCAGCATAAACCTCAATAACTTAAAATGTAACTGTACCATTGGTGCAGTTACACTTATTTTGTATTGTTCCCTCCCATCAGCAACTGCTGCAAGTATTATACTCCCCTGTCAAAAATCTCAACTTGGTGGCTTTATGGGCGATATTTCGATGAGTCAGGGACAGGGGAGATGAAGTGAAAGACTTGTGTGTCAGAGGTAGCATTACAATATAAGTGGATGGAAAGAAAAATTGCTAGAGGCTTTTGTTTAATGTGAATAGATAGAAGGAAAAGGGGGAAGAGGCACAATATTTCACCAGAGATTAGTTTTATTGCTAGTAACAGGTTGTGTGTCATCTCTTATTGTGACTAAAGTTCTATTTTATTTAGAAGGAGGAAGTCCACCCAGGACTCATATACCCCCCATTTTTCCAAATGTCCAACAGGCTGCTGCCACCTCAAGCTTGGTACATTTACCCATTATTCATAGTGTGCATCAAAATCAGGATTTTCAAAATATCCTACCATAGTATATATTTCTCAATATATTATATACCTCCAAACAGAAAACAGTTGCATAATTTGAATCCCTCTTGCCTTAGTGGCCTTTATAACATTTATGGAGGAACTCCTTTCCTGAGCAATCTTTGAATTGTATCTCGCTGTGATGCTTCTTTAAGCATGACAACACTTTATATGAATTATTGTTGAGCTAATAATGAATATAACATTAAAAAATGATCATGGTGAGCACTGCTCATTACTCAATTGACTGCACATTGAAAGAGTTGAGCTTCATTTTACCCTTTAGCCTGTTTCTTCTATTTTATACAATATTTCAAATTAAAATAGTAGATTTTTTTTCCTGTGTAGATAAAAAACTCTCTTTTCTATAATCTTTTCAAGACGACTCATTAGACCTTTATCTGCCTTTCAGAAAATGTTTTAATCATCCCATCTGATGGTTTCTATGACTTTATAATGTTGAGAAATGAGAGTAGTTTTAATGTTTAATATTTTATGATTTGTCTGCAAGGTCTGGATCTGGGACTTTCAGGTATAGAAGCTGCTTTGTATTGTTACACATATTAAAAAATCCACTCAATTTTACAGAGCAGGAAAGGCCAATTCTAGAATGTTGTATATTATACAAACAAAATGTCTTTTTCGTCTCTTACTTATGCTTCTTGATAGAATATATTTTTATTTTTCCATTTAATCTGCATTAAATATAAGCTGACATCAGACAATAATCAAAAAAGTTTAAGTATGCTTTCTATAGCCTCTTCAAATTCCATGAAGTGATTTCATGTGTTGAATTGATGACCTTTGAAAGAATGCTCTTGGTGGTCTTCAAATACCAGTGACCATGTCCCCTTGAGTTACAAAAAGAATGAAAGAGAAAATTAGATAATGAGAATTATATTTATAGTTTGAAACTAGCAATCTGAGATGTGCACTAAACATAAAAAAAGAACATAAGATACTTTAAAGAAATAAAACACTTACAAAGTATACATTAGGGCTTTTGCTGTAATAAGTAAAACTGAGGCATCACAAATGTTCATTTCTGTTCATTATAAAGATACTGCTATGCAAACTGTCTTTACCACATAATTGCTGATGCAGCTATTTTCTGTCACATAAAAAAATCTGTTTGATTTAACAAATAAAATATGTGCTCTTAGATATTTAACAATAAATATGCCCTCCTCTCTCCAATCTTCTTTATTGCATAAGAAGCAGCAGTATAACAGAAAATTTGAATTACCTTAACCTCCTTTCCCGGTAGATGGACAATAGCATATAATTACCCACAGCAATACTCTCCTGAAAAAATCCCTGCATGGCTTCTCTGGCACAACACAAACTCTGGCTGAAATATGTATACATCAGGCACAATGTAGTGGTGCATGCACATTGTGGTCTCTAACTGCTTCAACGGATAGTTCAGAAAGTGCATATGATTTCTGACTATGCACTGAAGATCTCCACACAGTAGATAACTACTATCAAAGATGGAAAAGTGCACAAAAATGAAATAATTTTCTAACCACTTTAAGACCGCAACGCATATATATACGGTGCAGTCCTGAAGTGGTTATTCCAAGATAACGGCTGCTATAGAGTGGCTATGGAGCCACCCAATTGCCTGTATGCAGCTGGGGAATGTGTGCCTCCCCTTTGCCACAACTACTGGCTCTTCTGGGCCACTTTGTTCCCTGTGCAGGCCTGGGACTAGCAAAGTGAGTGGCTGTGCCTCAGTCAGAGGGAGATCAGCACATCTCCAGCAGCTGATCTTCCCTCTGATCACTGAAACTGGGAGCAACGTGTATTTCATCACTTCCAGTTTCAGCCTGTCATTTTTACAACTCCTGTGGCCAGATAAGAAGCTTATGAATCTAGAGACTGCCTAGGAATACCAGGTGCTGTAGACTTTTCTCCCTTTTCAGCAGGTTACTGCAAGCTCGGCAACCACAGGTTGAAGATGGTTGATTGAGCCTAAGGATGCTGCCTACAGCCACATCACTCTGACAGCACCCAATCTCATCTGATCTTAGAGGCTGAGCGGGCCTGGTTAGTACTCAGATGGGGGACTGCCTGGGAAGACCGGTGCCGTGGGCTTTATTTTTTGGTTTCTTCCCTTTTTGATAGGTGGCTGCCAGCCCGGCAACAACAAGCTGAATAGGGTTGATTAAGCAATGTGTTGTCCCCTATGGCCGCATCAACCTGAACACACCTGAGCTCGGAGACCAAGCATGTCAGGCATGGTTAATATTTGGATGGGAGAACATAATGAAATAGCAGGTGCTGTAGGCTTTTTTTTGGTTCCCCCTTTTCGGCAGGTGGCTGCCAGCTCGGCAACCACAAGTGGAAGAGGGTTAATTGAGAACAGGGTTGTTCCCTATGATAACATCACCTTGAAAGCATCACCTCTGAGCTTGGAAGCTAAGCATAGTTGAGCCTGGTTTGTACTTTGATGGGAGACTGCCTTGGACTAACAGGTGCAGTGAGCCTTTTTTCTGTTTCCTCCATTTTGGCAGGTGCCTGCTAACTCGGCACCCACAAATTGAAGTGGGTTATTGGAGCCTATGGTTGTTGCCTAAGGCCATATCACCCTTAAAGCAGCTGATCTTGTAAGCTAAGCAGGGTCAAGCTTGGTTAGTACTTGGATGGAAGCCTGTCTGGGAATACCAGGTGCTGTAGGCTTATGTTATTTTTGGTCTCCTCCCTTTTTTGGCAGGCGGGTGCCAGCTCGGCAACAAATTGAAGATGGCTGATGGCCACATCAACATGTAATCACTTGATCTCGTCTGATCTGAGGGGATAAGTAGGGTAAGGCCAGGTGCCGTAGGCTTTTTTTTTGTTTCCTTACTTTTTTGGCGAGTGTCTGTCAGGGCAGCAACCACCACATCTTGAAGAGTGTTGATTGAGCCTATGGCAACCTCAACCTGAAAGTAATCGATCTTTTCTGATTTCTTAGGCTAAGCAGGCATGGTTAGTACTTCTATGGCAGACTGCCTGGGAATACCAGGTCCTGTAGACTTTATTTTGTTTCCTCCCTTTTCGGTAGGTGGCTGCCAGTTCTGCAATCACAAGATTTGATTAAGCCTAGGGTTTCCACCTATGGCCACATCACTCCAAAAATGTCTGATCTCACTGCTTTCTGACGCTAAGCAGATCTGGGCCTGTTTAGTACTCAAATGGGTGACCTCCTGGGAATACCAGATGCTGTAGGCTTTTTTTTTGTTACCTGCTTTTCGGCAGGTGGCCAAAAGGAAAAGATGAAGCTAAGGTTATCCCCCATGGCCCCATTACCCTGAAAGCATCTGATCTTGGATGGTAAGCAGGGTCAGGCCTGGTTAGAATTTGAATGGGAATACCAGGTTCTGTAAGGTTTTATTTTGATTTTTACCTATTTTGGCAGGTGGCTTCCACCTTGGCAACCACAAGTTGATGGAGCCTAGAATTGTCACCTACAGCCACATCACCCTGAAAGTGCCTGTTCTTGTCTGAGATCAGAGGCTAAGTGGAGTCTGGCCTAGTTAGTAATTGGATGGGAAACTGCCTGGGAATACCAGGTTCTGTAGTTTTTTTTCTGGTTTCCTCAATTTTTGGAAAGTGTTTACCCTCTTGGCAACCACAAGGAGAAAGTGCCTGCTCTCGAAAACTAACCAGCATCAGGCCTGGCTAATACTCAGATGGGAGTCCTCATGGGAATACCAGGTGCTGCAGGCCTTTTTTTTCCGCGGTGGTCTCCCTTTTCGACAGGTGGCTGCCAGCTCTGTAGCCACAAGGAGAAGAGAGTTAATTGAGCCTAGGGTTGTCCACCATGGCCCCTTTGCCCTGAAAGCATCTGATCTTAGAGAATAAGCAGGGTCAGGCCTGGTTAGAAGTTGGATGGGAGACCACCTGGGACTACCAGGTTCTGTAGAGTTTTTTTTGTCTCCTCAATTTTCTACAAGTGGCTGCCAGCTTGGCAACCACAAGTTGTAGAGAGTTGATTGAGCTTAGTGTTGTCTTCTGTGGCCACATCACCCTGAAAGCACCCAATCGTGTTTGGTATTGGACACTAAGCATGGTCAGGCCTCATGAGCACTTGGATGAAAAACTCCCTGGGAATACCAGGTTCTGTAGGATTTTTTGGCAGCATGGATTCCAGCTTGGCAACCTTAGTGTAGGAGTGTTGATTGAGCCTAGGGCTGTCACCTACAGCCACATCATCCTGAAAGTACCTGTTCTGATGTTTTCCTAATTTTTTGGAAAGTGGCTGCCAGCGCGGCAAGCACAAGTAGAAGAGGGTTGTTTGAGCCTAGGCTTGTTGCCTATGGCCTTATCACCCTGAAAGTGCCTGATCTCAGAGGCTAAGCAGCCTTGGGCCAGCTTAGTATTTGAATGGGAGACTGCCTTGGAGTACCAGGTGCAATGTGCCTTTTATTTGGTTTCCTCCTTTTTTGGCAGGTGGCTGCCAGCTCGGCAACCACAAGTTGAAGAGGATTGATTGAACCTGGGATTGTCGCCTATGGTCACATCACCCTAAAAGCACCCAATCTTGCCAGATCTCATGGGCTAAGCAGGCTAGGGCCACTCATACAAACACAAACACACATTGGTTGTGCCTACATATGAAAATGACTGTTGTACCACACATGCTACATATAACCGTGAACGTTGAAGTGAGAGCAATAATTCTAGGGCCATCACTCACCGTTAATACTAAACTGATGAGCAGTAAAGGCTTTTTAAAGTGTTCCCTATGGGCAATTTTGGGTACTGTAGTTTTTTTTGCCTTTTCACAGGCACATACAATTTCAAGGCTTGACATGTTTGGTATCTATTCACCAGACATGACCCCAACTTTTATATTTCACCACGCAATTAGGTTTTAGGTTTATTTTGTGCACTAGTATTCAGTTTAGTATATTTTATCCTAAAAACATTGGTTTGGTAAACATTTCTGCAAATATTGTTCAACTTGCATTTTTTCATTTTACAGGGCCTCTGCTTTCAGAAAATATATAAATGTTTGGGGGGTTTAGGTTGCTTTCTAGCCAGAAATTCAGATTTTATCATGCGTATGCAAGAAATTGTTGCAGATGGCAAGTGGTTAAAGAGAAACTAAACTCTGGACGTTGTGCCCAGAAAGTCAGAGAGCGAAGGAACAGTCACTAGTATTGCTTGTGCACTCCTTGCACCTGTATTTTCCCCCTTTATTGAAAAAACATGCCATATTCTGCATTGTGTCTCAGTGTGGAGGAAGCCATCTTGATAGAGGCAGAGTTTGCTTCCTCATGTCAGAGCCTTCAGCAAGGAGAAGAGTGAGTCTCACAATAGTGAAATCACCAAATCTCACTCCAGATCTCCTAAGACTAGCAGGCAGCAGTGCCTCATATTATAATCTGCAGATATACAGCTTTAAAGTTTAGATCCACTTTAAATATGTTTTATTGAGCAGTGACCACAATCAGCTATTAAGGAAAACCTTGAGTTAATTGGCTAGTCACACTAGAATCTTCAATGTTGTCAGGCACAGGAGTTGTTAGTTGTGTTACATGAAATGTTTCTTGTTGTGGGTCAGGTAGTGAATTAAATTAGATCATATGCGGAGTGCACAGGAAGTCTGCTTTTCAACAGCTCAGTTCAGTCATGTGTTCTTATATATGTCTTCCAGCAAGTGACAATTGTCACAAAACTGCAGGGGGAACTAATGGGAATATTTAACTCCTTTCAGTGCCAGCCACTAGAAGACATATTTTGTGAATATTCTGTAGATAATACAAAATAGTTTTTTTATTCAGAACAAAAAAGAAGAAGGCCCTAAGGTATATGAACAAATTATTCCAAGAGAAATATGGTTCAATATCAAGCAATGGTATTACTGTGCAAGTTGATAACTGTATTGACTCAACTGCACAAAGTGGTGATGAAAGAGCCTGCTCCCGCCTGAAGATCCAGCTTGCAACCACCTCCGGACAGCTTTCACCTCCACTGCATTGACATTCTGAATGTACATGCACTTTGTATAACTCTATGACTAAGCACTTAAGTGTGAAACTCTTCAGGGTGTATAGACACTGCTGTTACTATTAATTCCCTTTGTAAAAAAAAACCTCCTATTCTTCAAACTACCTGCACAGACCTGTCTTTAGAAGAAACTTTAAGAAGTCTTGTTAATGCTATCACTACTATCTGGCTAGCACCTACAAGGCTAGCACAGGTAGCCCTACAATGCTTTTAAGAAACATTTGTTATTATGGCATGTATGAAATGGCCTAAATAAGGAAGTGGATGTCTGTTATTGTATGTGTAACATTGCCATAGAATGGACTTTGCTTTACTTGAAAGAATATTTGTTTTTGTACGTGACGATATTGAGAATATGCAGATGCAATTTACAGAGACTGCTTGATTTTAAATTATTGTACTATAAAAGGCTATTTACATGTTTTGAGTTGGTTTTCAGGTAAAAAAAATGCCGTCTGGAGACGGCAACCTGCCAATGCTGCAGTGCCGTCCGTCCATTTTTTTTACAACGGGTGGACAGCATGTGGTTAAGCCAGGGAAGCCATCAACTACCATTTTTAGAAGCTATGCATGATCACCACTGTATATTTCCTGATACATGTAGTAATGCAGCATGAAACAACTCCTGCACTTTGTCTCCGTGCAGGAGCTTCCTGTAATGGTCCTGTTGCCCTCTCCTACTGCAGGGTGTCTCCTATTCTCTTTGGTTAACACACTACTGTAGATTTCTGCAGGGAGCCTGTTGTGGGTGCACCTGCTGGGCCCCACCTATAGCTCTGCTTTCTTCAAAAGCTAAAAGCAACATATTTCAATGAATGTATTTGTGCCTAATGCTCAGCTTTAAAGTCACATAAAGAATGAAACATCTGGTGTTTTTGTAAATTTATGACATCATATGTAACTCCGAGAGCAGAAACTATTTCTTAACATAAATTCATGTAATTTTATGACTCTTCAAAGACTTATCTCCTAAAGTCCAGACAACAAATTCCAGGGCAAGTTTTTGGTTTGAGGGTTCAGATTCCCGACTACAAAATATTGGGTAACTGTGTAGCTGAATACCAGTTTTGACAGTTTTGACAGTGGCACAAAGCTGTCTACTTCTTCTTGCAGTAGAGAGAGTCACTTTACTTAAGATGGACGCTCATGGACAATGAGTGCCAAAGATCCAGAACAGTGACCAAAGTACCCCTTTGGTTGTCATACTGCTTAAACAGGAAACTTTAAACCCTTTCACACAGGCATTCTAATTAGTTCTGCCTGTCAGTTTTTCTGGCGGACATGATTGAAAGCCCAATGTTAGTCTATGGGCAGCTAGATCTAAACTGATGGCATGCATTTGCATCCCATTACCCCTGGCTTCAGCCAGGTTCAGAAAAACAAATGAATCAGATTTCCATTTCACCAGACCTGATCATGCCAGATCGGGGGTAATTTAATATAAACATTTACATCTGATTCACCATAGACCAATAGGGGTCCAGTAATGTCAGTTATTTCCTCCATCACTAGATCACTAGATCACTAGTATCACAATAGTAACATTCTTTCCGATCATCAAGGGATCTGTGCATGGATTCCCTCCTGATTGGACCATGTAAAAGAGGCCTAATAAATTTCCCTCCTCTATTCTAGACCCTCTGGCCCGGAGATGTATATTCCTGACTGTGTTCCGAGACTTTGGATCTTTTTATGTATGCAGTACTGTTGTACAGCGACTTTGATTTTGCTTTTGTATGTCAAGTGTTTATCTTTCTGTCTTATGAAACCCTTAATAAAAACTTATTGAACTAAAAAAGGTTAGTGTGAACTGGTTTGCTTATCTTTAACAGTGAAGCTTATTGCATAGTTTCAATAGTTGCAATGGTTAAAATGGTTTTACAGCCTGGCCTGATGCCACCTCATGTTTAGAAAAGCAATAGGGGCCAACCATCTTTTATCTTTTTCAACCTAGATCAAGGATTTCTGTGTTTAAATACACAATATTTTCAAATTCAGTTTGTCTTTTACTAGCTTTTTTAGGATCCAGTGAATCTAGCATCGTAATCATGGTGGTTTCTTAGTGTCCCTACACAAATTTGAAATTGTAACAAGTAGAGTTGAAACACTATGTACAATGTAGTGGTTAAATAAGTCCAGTGATTCAGCTGTATGTGTTAAACATTAGCCAGGATTATTCAGAATCATCCAGGACATTATACAAATATATAACTTGATGCAAAAAATATGAACCTATATACTGCCATAGTATTCCATAGGAGCATTTGTTGTCATGCAGTATGATATTGTGCCTTTTGAAAAATTATGTAGTTGTGTCTGAAGAAATTACAGTAATCAAGTTACATCTGTAGGTTCCACTGGGAAAAATTGCATTACAGCTTGCTGCAGGGCACTCTTTGGGTAGACAATATAACTTGTCCCATAGCAGCATAGAAAAAAATATAGTTGCCATAAAAGGAAAAGAAAATGTCCAACAGAGTTTGGGGAGTATTTTACTCTGTGTAAGTAAAGTCCAACTGCAAAGCAGTAAATTAAAAATGAAACGTTATAAAACAATTTAACAATTCATTGTCAGTGATGTATGCAAATATAAGAATAGCTGCATAGAAAATAAGAAATATTGCATTGTATTGAACTCTTTGGTGTTTTCTGTTGATTTTTATTATTATTAAATAAGGCTTACAAGATAAAGTCAACAGTCTTCTATGGGATTACTAGAAAGTGATTTAGATTTATCAAGAAATTATATGACAACTACCACAATTACTGATACTATGTAGTGCACAGGTGTAGTTGCAACACTTATAATCATCACAGATTTGCCCATTCCAAGCAATATATCCAAGCTAAGATAAACTAACATCAAATAAATTAGCCACAATTTGTAATATCAGAAACGTTGTAACTAGAACAGTCCAGACTGAAAACAAGAGCACAGACGCACACTAGCATAGTGTAGTAGACACAGGCAGTGTGTAGCTGTCAGTTTTGTCTCTGTCCTCTTCCAGTCAGTTCTCTTTCCTATAGTGTTTCTGTTCCACACATGAGTTCTGTTGGTAGGGATGCAATGTGGGGAGAACACCTCTCCTTTATCAGCCCATTTACAGCATATTAAATGTGGCTATTTGAGGCTAGGTTCAGATCTGAGCGATACCTGGGATGAGCGTTCCAGGACTGCACCATTGTGTGCTAGGGCACGCAGCGGTTGCCGCACGGCCCCAATGGTTTCAATGGGGTTACATACACGCTGCAATTGTTGAAAAAGGCACATGGACCTTTTTTTTGCGATACTTGACGCACACATTTTTTAGCCGTGATCGTGTTCAATGGTACGGGTGGAATCACGGTGGGAAATCGTGCAATCCGCCTAGCGCCACTGGGGTGCCATTCGAAAATAGTGATCGGCTGTGGTGGGTGACTCCATGACTGCCCGGCAATTCACACGGTTTTGTGCACAATTACCGCATGGTCACAGTTCACCCAGGTGTGAACCTAGCCTAAATGGTTTTATTAAAACCACTCACAGCTGGATGCAGGAAGGTTGCTAAAGAGAGCAAACAAAACAAAGTGCACCACCTAGCCTAAAAGGTTAAGTAGACTATAAAAATGCACTTGCGTTGTTGTGAATAAAATCTGCAGTGAAAGCAAAAGTTCTGAATCTTCACTGGTAGCTCGGGTAGGTATATAAATTGCCCTTGAATCGGAAGTGCAGCAGAGGTATTACCTTGGTGGGGGAGTGTAAAACACAGAGAAATGACCAGGACCTTTGATCATGTGTAAAGCAAACATTAATTTTTATTTGCAAGGCAAGTATAAAATACACTCACATGATGTAGGAAAAATGCCACATGTAGACAGATGGAATAGATGGAACAGTTCAAAGCCACAATAGACTTATACAGTCCAGAAGCCGACAATGAAGGTGAAGAGCTTAGCCATAGATGAAGGCAGATGTTTGAGGGAGCATCCAATGAGCCAGATCATTGCAAGACTTCCAGAAGTGAGGCTATTCCGGATCACACACATGAGTGTAGGGGTTGCTATGGTGATGCATTTTGAGGCCACACCTAGTTCACACGCCACAATGGGAAAACATTTTTGCCTCAAAAAACATCACCACAGCAACCCCTACACTCGTGTGTGACCCAGAATAACCCCACTCCTGGGAGTCCTGCAATGACCCAGCTCGTTGGATGCTCCCTCATACATTGGCTGGATGCTCCCTCAAACCACAATGGGAAAATGTTTTACATTTTAAGGCTTGACATATTTTATATTTATTTACCTGACATGACACCATTTTTTATATTTTACCAAACAATTGGGTATTATATTGTGTTTATGTGCCCTAAAATAAATGTTAGTGTATTTTTCCCTAAAAATATACATTTAATAAACATTTGTTAAAAAATTGCAACTAGAATGTATTCTATTCTACAGGGCCTTGCGGGTTTTAAGCAGTCTTCTAGCTAAAATGAAAGAAAAAGGTTTAACATGTGTGTGAACATTTTAAAACATTGCTCCATAATAATACATGATCATTGTGTAAAAGGGGTCCGTGTACAGGCTCTACCTGTTATAGACGCTTTGTCCCTGTCTCCCACTTGTGCACTTGCATTATTACCCTGTCAAGGGGACCCTAATAAGACTAAACTTTCCCTGAAAATTGCCAAGCAGTTGCAATGCATGCATAGCTGCAAATAGGCTGCATGAGATTAACAGTACTAATATGTAATATAGGTGCATCACTGTTAATTTAACCTTTTTAAATTACCTCTTCTTATGTAAGGTGCAAATACCATAAACAGTGCAAAATCATACAATATTATACAAGGGTCAATCAAAAATTAATGCATCCATGTCCGTAATTTGAGATCTATTAGAGTGACTGTGAATGATCATATGCCATGTTACAGAGGTGTCCTTACCCCACTAATGAATGCTTTTCTTTTTCAGATTGAATAACTAGAACCATAGATCTGTGGCTAAAACAACGAGCAGTAATTGAATTACTGGCTAAAGGACTTGCGCACCTAAGGAAATACATAATCAGATAAAGAGTGCTTACGGGGACGCTGTAGTGAACATTAGCAATGTGCGGCATGGGTGAAGAAGTTTCAAGAGGGAGACGCCAAAATTACATTACAGCATTCCCATGATGCAGTTTTCCTTATGGCACATTGTGGCAGGGTGACACATTGGTGTTGACGAAGTGAGCCATACTTGAGGCAGTGGCAGCTATGGGCTGATGGTCTCTTTTCTCATTTTTAGCAGCTACAGGCAGTGTTAGTTAGTAGGTTGCTGGGGTAGCCCACTTCAGGGGTTAAAATTATTTCTGCCCTGAATTCTTCTTTAAATAGGCAAATAGGCATTTCTGGTTTATTCAAAGCCCCACTAATTGACCCCACTGGTAATGGTTCGAAATGCTATGCAGTGCATTATGGGGTGACAGATTTTGCCATGAATCTAGATCCCACAGGAATCTAAACCTCAGTTCTTAGACAAACAGTTTGAATGAAAACAGTTTTTGTTTTGCTCTGTTTTAGAAAGCCCACAATGCTCAGTGACACCACTGTAATCTTGTTCAGTAGCATATGCTATAGGTCCTGCTTCTTTGCACCCTCTCCCCCACTTAAGAACTCAAGGCAGTCAACTCCTCTGTCTCCTCATTCCTCACTCTCCACCCTCTACCTTTCACAAAATTCTCAATCTGCATATGTTGCAACATAGGTAGACTCAAGCAATAGGGTGGGAAATCTGCAGGCGGGGAAGAGAAAATGTCCCCTCAATATCCACATGCCCAGCATCTGAATGCCATCTTGCTGACTATACATCTGCTCTAATTCCAGCTGGAGGAGTCAGCCTTTTTCTGCCAGTTCATGGCCTGTGCTGCACTACGGTGACAGGTTGCATCTCGTTCATTGTCAACTAGGCAAATTTAAAGGTGGCTAGGAAGGATGCAGTAAGGGCATCACCACTAGTGATGAGCCGAACACCCCCGTGTTCGGTTCTAACTCGAACTTTCAAACATGGAAAAAGTTCTAACTCGAACTTAGAACTCAATGCAAGTCTATGGGGGTAGAACTCAGAAAATTAAAGGTCCCCATTTTGAAGCCTTATATGCAATTTATTGGCCATAAAAAGTGTATGGGGATCCGGGTAGTGCCCTGAATGACAGGAATCAATGAAATTTAAAGCAAAAAAACCCCAAAAAAATATTTTTTAAAGGAACAGTGATTTTTACATGATTTACAGGGTAAGAGTAAAAATAAAAAATTCCTTCAAATATTGTGCCTGGAGGGTCCCCATAACCTGCCTGTGAAGTGGTGGATCTGTAGGATGTATAGAACCTGCTGCACTGCTGCAGCAAAAAGTGACATTTAAAAAGAAAAACAAATGACATTTCAATTGAAAGTAATTGGTTTTCCTTTAATCTATTAAACAACTGCTTAAGGCAACAGCCTGTATGAAGAGGACACATTTTGGGACACTCGGAACAAGTTTAGTGATTTTTTTTGATAACTTATGGTGCCTCTTTTGCAGGCTTTGGATGAAAGTAACAAAAGGTGCTTCAAAAATGGGCCTTTGGTGCCAGCTAGTGCCTTCACACCGTAACCCTCCAGAGGTATTCCAGAAGAGTGCAGGGTTGGACCCTGCGATCAAATATTGAAATGGTATGCATCCGGTACACCGGTCAGTGCACCCAAATATTGGGCCTTTGGTGCCAGCTAGTGCCTTCACACCGTAACCCTCCAGAGGTATTCCAGAAGAGTGCAGGGTTGGACCCTGCGATCAAATATTGAAATGGTATGCATCCGGTACACCGGTCAGTGCACCCAAATATTGGGCCTTTGGTGCCAGCTAGTGCCTTCACACCGTAACCCTCCAGAGGTATTCCAGAAGAGTGCAGGGTTGGACCCTGCGATCAAATATTGAAATGGTATGCATCCGGTACACCGGTCAGTGCACCCAAATATTGGGCCTTTGGTGCCAGCTAGTGCCTTCACACCGTAACCCTCCAGAGGTATTCCAGAAGAGTGCAGGGTTGGACCCTGCGATCAAATATTGAAATGGTATGCATCCGGTACACCGGTCAGTGCACCCAAATATTGGGCCTTTGGTGCCAGCTAGTGCCTTCACACCGTAACCCTCCAGAGGTATTCCAGAAGAGTGCAGGGTTGGACCCTGCGATCAAATATTGAAATGGTATGCATCCGGTACACCGGTCAGTGCACCCAAATATTGGGCCTTTGGTGCCAGCTAGTGCCTTCACACCGTAACCCTCCAGAGGTATTCCAGAAGAGTGCAGGGTTGGACCCTGCGATCAAATATTGAAATGGTATGCATCCGGTACACCGGTCAGTGCACCCAAATATTGGGCCTTTGGTGCCAGCTAGTGCCTTCACACCGTAACCCTCCAGAGGTATTCCAGAAGAGTGCAGGGTTGGACCCTGCGATCAAATATTGAAATGGTATGCATCCGGTACACCGGTCAGTGCACCCAAATATTGGGCCTTTGGTGCCAGCTAGTGCCTTCACACCGTAACCCTCCAGAGGTATTCCAGAAGAGTGCAGGGTTGGACCCTGCGATCAAATATTGAAATGGTATGCATCCGGTACACCGGTCAGTGCACCCAAATATTGGGCCTTTGGTGCCAGCTAGTGCCTTCACACCGTAACCCTCCAGAGGTATTCCAGAAGAGTGCAGGGTTGGACCCTGCGATCAAATATTGAAATGGTATGCATCCGGTACACCGGTCAGTGCACCCAAATATTGGGCCTTTGGTGCCAGCTAGTGCCTTCACACCGTAACCCTCCAGAGGTATTCCAGAAGAGTGCAGGGTTGGACCCTGCGGTCAAATATTGAAATGGTATACACCTGTCACATGCAAGTGCGGAAAAATTGTGTCTCAGTCGGTGGTGCATAACACAGAGAATCTAAGTTGAAGAATGCATAATAATCTCCCACCAGCGTAGGCAGCCTAGGAAGTGTTTCGAATGCAGAGATACCCGATCTATTCAGTAACATCAGCATCAGGGGAGTGATAGCTGCTGCTGATCCAGGACTGATTCATCTTAATAAATGTCAGCCGGTCTACAGAGTCTGTGGACAGACGCACTCTTTTGTCTGTGACAAAACCTCCAGCAGCACTGAATGTCCTTTCAGAAAGCACACTGGATGAAGGGCAGCCCAGTAGCTCCATGGCATATTGGCTAAGTTCTGGCCAGTGATCCAATCTCTGCACCCAGTAAGCCAGTGGATCATCCACTTGAAAGCTGTCCAGGTCTGCCCTTGCCCCTAGGTAGTCCTGCACCATATGGTGAAGACGCTGGCAATGGGTGCCTAAATGTAACATCCCTGGGCGTCGTGGATTAAAACAATTGTGGAAGGCATCAGTCAAGCGGCCCCCTTCTCCACCGCTCTTCCTCTGACCAACCGCAGCCTCAGAAGCACCTCATTTGTCTCTTGGTAACCTATTAGTGCCTGGAAAGGTGTTACACAAGTTGCGCTTTAGAGCGTCCTCCAGTTGTTTCATCCTGTGCTCCCTCTGTGAGGGCAGGATGAGATCTGCAACCTTACGCTTGTATCGTGGATCAAGAAGGGTTGCCAACCAGTAATGATCCCTCTCCTTGATACCACGAATTGTGGTGATTCACCACTTGAGCTGGTGATGCCGCCCTGTGTCCTTCACCTTGGTGGGGGTGACAGTCAGTGCAGTTTTCTCTCCCCCTTCTCTTCAATGGCCTCAGCCAGCAACTTCTCAGAACCACCAGTCACCATCAAGTGTCCTAGAGTCTATGCAATAGTCAAGGCACAAAGTAACCACACTGTTTTCCAGCTAGTATGTCTGTGGGAAACCAGACATTAGCTTGTCCCAGGAAAGGTCATGTGTAATATGGAACCAACTTGCTAGCCCCCTTTCAGTAGGGAATGTTCACACATGTACCTACAAGCTGCTTACCAACCACCTGGTATACTGTACACCCACACATGAACTTTACATTGACCATGTTGCAGCAGCTGCACCAGCAACAGTGGGCTATCATTGATTATCTGTGCAAGTATGGGATTGAGCACTCTGGGCAACATCAATGACTCCTGATTCAGGATGTGTGCATGATCCTTTGGTGTTTCTGGCATTTCTGTTTCTGGGGGAGTACACACTGTGTGGGATAATATCCTATGAACTGGATACATACCAACAGAAGGAAGAGGAGGAAGATAAGTACTTTTTGCTGTCTCAGGGTTAGAAGGATAATTTTCCTACTGCCTGTGTGGTATAGCAACAGAAGGCAAAGGAGGAGTATGAAGAGGAGAAGGAAGGTTGTGGTGCTGGCAGTAAAGGGGAGGGGAAGTGCTGGAGAGGTGGTGGTAAGGAGGAGGATTATGGTGCTGGGGGTGAGGAGAAGGAGAAAAGTTGAGGTGGCTTTGAGGGGAACATTTCACCTGTCCAAGAGGAAAATCATCTGGGGATTTAAAGGGTAACTTCAAAATGAAAAAAATCTTTAAAAAAGTCTGTACTGTACTTGTACTTGTCAAAATGCCCTGATACAAAGCGTCGAAGCCTGCGCTTTTTTTTTAACTTTACCTTCTGTGGTGGGGTCCTCTGGGCAGACTGTGCAGAGGAGCGTCGCGTCACTGCTGTGGGTGGAGCTCCAGCTGGGGTCCTAATGTAGGTGGCCGGAGACTGCCCAGAGGATTCCACCTGGAGCTCCGCCCACAGCAGTGACGAGTCGCTCCTCCGCTCAGTGCCGCCGACGTCCAGCGCCGCCGAAGCAGACATCAGTGGTGGATCCGGGGGTGGGGGAAACGGGGCAAATGCCCCCCGCAGATAGAGCCACTCTCTGCCTCTGGTGCACAGGTGACAGAGTACATCCCCGCACAGCCACCGCGGGGACATATAGCTGTCACAGACTTTATTGCGGTTCAGTGTGAAAAACTGGCACAGTACAAGTACTGTGCCGGTTTTTTACACTGAACTGCAGTAAACTCGGACAGTGACAGCTGTATGTCCCGGCGGCTGCTGTGCGGGGATGGGACAGGTGGCTCTGTCACTGCAAGGAGTGTTTAGCCTGGCGGTGCCTGTACAGTCTCTGCAGGCACCGCCAGGCCACCACATCCTGCTGTTTGGGTCATTGGGAGGACCCTCTCCTGCGCCCCTCCACTGGCCACCAAGGACTCAGAAGAGGTTCTGCAGGAGTAAGGTAAGCCCCTATGGGTGATGGCTGGGAGGGGGGAAGGGGGGGATGGGAGACTGTGGGGGGGATGGGAGACTGTGGGGGGTGGTATGCTGACTTTATGTAAAATGTATAGCTGGTGGTATTCTGCATAACTGTATAATGATTATACAGGAACGCAGAATACCACCAGCTATACAGGACTACAAATTCCAGCACTGGCGGCAATACCAGGGACGCAGTGGTTGTGATTGCGACCGGGCCCTAGCATTCTGCCTGTTGGGGGGGCAGAGAGGAAGAAGAGGGCCCCCCCACCCCGAGATAGTGCCGCTCCTTCCCCACCGCTCTGCCACCCGCAGCATGTACGGGCGGCGGGGCTGGAGAGGCTGTCACTTTTTTTACTTACCACGTCGCGCCGAGCGTCGCGCCGAGCGTCGCGCCGAGCGTCGCGCCACTGCTGCTCAGGTGGGCAGGGCTCCAGGCAGTTGCTGGCCACCTAAATTAGGACCCCACCAGGAGCGCCGCCCACCGGAGCAGCATTGACACGGCGCTCCTCTCCAGCTCAGTGCCGCCGACATCCTCAGTTGTGAGAAAAATTGTGAGGCACCGCGATCGAGGCAACAGTGAGTAAGACGGGGCCTGGGCTTAGTTTTTTGTGTGATCTACTGCTGCAGTGCATTCTATATGTACTGTACATATACAGTACATATAAAATGCACTGCAGCAATAGATTTACAATTATGCACTGCTAACATGAATGGGTTAAATGATCCGTAGTACAACTACATGTTACGTACTATTATGTACTATGGATCATGATTTAACCTATTCATGTTAGCAGGGGATAATTGTAACTCTATTACTGCAGTGCACGGGACATGTGTGCTGTATATGTACTATGGATTATGATTTAACCTATTCATGTTAGCAGGGCAGAATTGAGAGCGCCTCCTACAAGCTGAGCACCGAGACGCGAGGCAGCGATCCGATGCTACAAGTGGCACCTCGTGAGGCACAGGGATCGGAGTGAAACTGTGAGTGAGGGAAGCTGGGACAGGGCTGGCTGTAAATCTATTGCTATAGTGTACTGGACGTGTGTAATGTATATGTAGTACATATAAACAGCACACACCTCCACTACACACCAGCAATAGAGTTACAATTCTGCCCTGCTAACATGAATAGGTTAAATCATGATCCATAGTACATAACATGTAGTTGTACTATGGATCATTTAAAGTCACCTGCCCCTTTAAAAAAAAGTATCGGTAATTGGTATTGGCAAGTTCATGCGCGGAAGTACTTGTACTTGTACTTGGTCCTGAAAAAGTGGTAATGGGACATCCCTAGTTGTGATCCTTAGCAAATTGCATAGATCTGTTTTCATAACTCTAATTACAATCTATGTGACTTGAATCTTGATATTAATGTGATACCAAGGCTCTCTTTTATTTCTTAGACAAAAAGAGCTAGCTATTTAACATCCAGCAGAGTGGATACCTTGATAAGGCTGTTACCTAATTTATAACTGATGCATACCAAAAAAACATTAAAAACACAGAGTATAAAATACATTTGTATTCTGCATGTTTTTATAACTATAAAATTGTATTTTTATTTGCCCAGTAAAAGGAGTTTCTACTGTATTATTATCATTATTATTATTTTATTTATTATTAAGTGGACAACCCTTTAAAAATTAATTGTGTGAAATATAACCATTTATTTGGTATTACTTTTAATATAGGAGCCCTTGTAAAATCTACATTAAAACACCATGTCTGAAAGACTTTGTATTTTTTCTATCGCACTGTATTAATGCTGTAATCATGATAACAATTTATATTAATTACTGTTGAGCTAGCATTCAAATAATTAGGCTTAGTTCTGCTCATTAATATAAATTGACTCAACATATTTTATCAGGCTCTTTAAGGACTGAGCTCAGTTTTAATATTTATTATGTTTCTTCCACTATTTTTTTTCTTGCATAGATGAGAAACATTTTCAATAAACTATTTGAAATAATATCACTTTTCAGACCTTTATCATCTTCCAAATAAATGAACGCCATCACATCTGATAATTCTTATGACTTCATAATGTGAAAATATTTGTTTTAAATGTTTAATATTTCATGATTCCTCTTTTTAGCCCTAGGTTCTAAGGTTTAGAAAACGTTCTATATTGTTACTTTTATTTTTTTAAATCACACTGCCTTTGTCAACTTGGTCAATTTCTTCATTGCAGCATATCACAAAATAAAATATTTTTCATCTTCTATGTGTACTTCTAGGTACAAGTTAATTCTAAACTATTCTCTAGTAAACCAGATACCATCATCATTTTATTGAAGATACCTGTGAAACAAGTCCGTTTTCTGGCAGATGCTTGGTAAGCCTCTTCATGACCTTTACCTATAGGAGACCTGGTGGTGTAATGACATGATGAGTGTATGGACAAGCAGGTGGCTCATCTTATGATATTTCAACATTAACTAAAACATTTTTTAGAACATTGTGCTATATAAAGCTTGTTTCAATTTCATTACCAGACCTGATTAACTTTAAAAAAAAAAAAAAATTATTTATGATCATTTGGTGATGAATGTATCCCTTTGAGAGGAAGAACTACAAAATGGTACAGCCACAAGTACAATCTATTAGTAATCTGTTTGATGTGTAATAAACATAACCTGACAGCATTTACAATTTTTAACAAATAGCATACTTAACCCAACTGAATCCATCTATTTATAAGAGGGATGTAGTCAAGCTTCAACTAACATGACAACATTTTTTTTTATTATTATACGAGTTCTGCAGCATTTAATAAAGTCTCCTCTGAAGGCAGCATGTTGGAGATCCAGACTTCTGCTATCACACATACTGTATAGTGAATATCCAGTGATCTGACACATCCTCTGCACTGTGCTCAAAAAAAACAACAGTGCTAAGGGAGCCCAGGACTTTTTGAATGGCTTTTTGAACAGAGCTCTGGTTGCAGACAGCCTCTTATTTTGAAGCTCATCTTTCTTTGTCAGCTGTTCTATGTCCAGTTTTTAAACCAGGCACATCCATATGCATTGTTTATATATGTTATATTTACTCCTTAATGAAGGACTACATTAACAAATCCATTGCAGCTAAAACATTTGTGCATTTCCTGCTACTCTTAATTGTACCACATCAGCTACTGTGTAACTGATGCTGTGCTCTAAATGTCCCCCTGGGAGCATCTTTGCTGGAAAGACTGGACATAAATCAAAGGGAAAAAGAATCTCCTGCCACCACAAAGTTAGAATTAGACAAAACAAAACAAGACTGCTCATAGACAGACATGACTTGTCAATCAAGCAGATTGGGAATGGTCTGAGATTTGAAATGCATGGACTATTTTTTTTATTCTATTGCCTTTTATTTGTACATCTTAATATGGTAAACTTTTGAGCATTTTGAAATTAGATAATTGTATGTTTTCTTTAATTAAACAAAGCATAATGATTATAAACAAACTTTATAATCATTAAGATTTTATTTTTTAATGGAGTTTATATATCCCAAGAAATTCAAATGCCTTAAATGTAAATTATATGTCCCTGCTAAACATCATTCATTGTGGTTCCACTAAAATGAATACATACTCTAGCATACAAAGTTAGTTTTCTAGAGCACTGGAAGCCATATAAGATTCAATTTTTTTGTTAAAAAAGTAAAACATACAGTTTCCTCCTTACTTGATTTATGTTTTCACTCCCTGCACTTTGTACTTTCACTCTTTGGATGTGTCATATTCTAGCAGCAGCTGCAATTTTGTAGTAACTATGGTAGAATGTGCACATTGTCATGGCTGAGTGTATTGGGAGATGCAGCAGATTAACTGAAATTGAAGGCAGGAGATAATAAAACATGAATACAACTTTTTGACAGTAATATGTGCAACAACATATCTGGTTTATGTGTTTGGGTTTAGATTCACTTTAACACTGCAGATCCCGTTCACTTAAATTTTCTATCTCTGTAACCCCCATGATGGATTAAGCCCTTAAAGTGTGGAGCAGCACAGGAACAGGCTGAACAAATACATTAAGCATTTGTTTGTACATAGCCAAAGGGTTTAAAATTGTCAGCAGTAGACATGTGAGCCGGCAAAAAAATTGTTTTGTTTTCTATTTTTCGTTCTTTCGGGTTTTGGGTCAGAACACTGTTTTGTTTCATTAATTGGATTCAGATATTTCAGAATTTTGTTTTGGTTTGGGATGGGGTTTTCTGATTGGTCAGAAAACAGTCACATGTCCAATTTAGTTTAATTTTGAATGAAATTCAGATGATCTGAAATTTTGTTAAAAGAACATTTGGATTTGTTGGCATTCGGCCTCATTGGAATTTTGACATTTGGATGCATCTGAATGTCCGAATTCACAAAATGTCATCCGTATTTCCATTCGGAACAAAATGAAAGGACTGAGTGAAGAAGGGTAATTTGGAAGTTGGAAGTACCAGTTCCAACCACAACAAGTGTCAGACAGAATCTGTCATCTAGTACGAGTGCAAACCAGTACCAATGTCAGCCAAAACCAGTGCCATCCAGTACCAGTGCAAGCCAATTGCAGTACCAATGTCATCTAGTACCAGTGCCACCCAGTACCAGTGCTGGCTAGAGTCCCTGCCAGCCAGTACCAGTGTCATCTAGTACCAGTGCCAGCCAGAACCAGGGCCTGATAATTACCAGTTCCTGCCATTTTGTGTGCTAGGTAGCCAGGAAATGAGATGCACAATCTATGCCCTGTGAAAACCTGTAGGTCCTTTTTGGATTTTGGGCCCCCTGATGCAGCTAAGTTGCAAACAGTCTCATGTATGAAGTATTTTCATACTTGGGAGGAATAGCAGAACATGTACGCCCAAAATGTGTGAGAAATATCTCATTAAAATGTTCTTTCCATTTTCTTATGAACTGTAGCAAAAAATAGAACTCTAAAATACTCACCATAATTCTTACTTAATACTTATGGGTGTCTATTTTCCAAAAAAATTGATCATTTGGGGGGTGTTTGTAGTGTCCTGGCACTTCAGGGCCTCCAAATATTTGAAATATAGTCAGAAAATCAGATGCCTAAATTTATGACCCTTAGAGTTGCTCCTTTGATTTTGGGCACCTCAATATGGCTAAGCCATGAAAAGTCTCATGTATGTGGTATTTCCATACTTGGGAGGAATAGCAGAATGTGCATTGAGATGTCATGCTAAGTGCACCCAAGCTGTGTGTGAGAATTATCTTGTTAAAACTTTTTTATTTTCTAAATACATGTCTCACTCATGTGGTATCACTGTACTCAAAAGGAGTAGCTATGCCCATGCTGTGTGTGAAATATCTTATTAAAATGACATATTTGTGGAAACAAATTGTACTTTTTTATTTAGAAAACAATTTGTGGCAAAAAAATTGGAATTACAACATTCTCCCCATGCCTCTTACTAAATACTTTGGGATGTCTTTTTCTCAAAAACTGTGTGTTTGTGCTGTGCTGACTCTTTAGAGTCTCAGAAGAAGCAATAGCCAGACAGAGCATAAGAGATGATAAATTTCAAATATATATACCAGACTCAGTGAATTAAAATCTAAGGAGGTACAGTGACTAAAATTTTATTTGAGCCGAAGTCCGAATCATGATCCGGACAGAACAGTCACCCAGTCCATGTCTGCACCATGGTTCACCATTTAGACTGCATTCACACCAGCAGCTGTACTACAACACAGCTGATGGTGTGTTTTCCCAAAAACAGTGCTTTCCCAAACACAATCCCAGTGCATCACACTTTTTTTATTTTTTGTTAGAACTTTTTGAAATTTCACTACGTCCTATAGGCAAAGTACAGTCTGATATGGTTGTACCACACCTTTGCTAGCTTCACTGAAAAAAAAGCATAGCATTCATCAGAGTGCCCCTTAAATCAGTTCTCCACATCAGAGTGCCCCCTCACATCAATTCTCCCCATCAGAGTGCCCCCTCACATCAATTCTCCCCATCAGAGTGCCCCCTCACATCAATTCTCCCCATCAAAGTGCCCTCTTACATCAGTTCTCACCATCACAGTGCCCCCTTACATCAATTCTCCCCAGTCAGAGTGTCCCCTTACATCAGTTCTCCCCAAATGAGACATTAGGGGTCTATTAGACCCCTAATGTCTCCTTTGCAGCCTATTGAAGCTGCTTAAGCACAGATCGTGCTTGATCAGCTTCTTCCCTCAGGCTTCTCTAGCCAGGGAATGACAGCTCAGAATCCAGAAGTGATGACATCATTGTTGCTTCTGGTTTCATTCACTAGAGAGGAGATCAGTGAATGGTCTCTCTCCCCTCTACCCACCGACACCCATGATGCCGGTCCTGGGTCCACAAGGGGGGCATCAGAGAATGGAAGCAATTGAAGTGTGTTGGGAGGGGGAGCACATGTTTAGCTACCCGAATCGCTTCCAGTGTACAGTCCGTTTAAAGGGGCCCGCTGCTGTGAACTTATGACATATGTTGGTGGCAGTGAAAGGGTTGATGCATGACAATAACAACAATTTATTTATATCAGGTATGCCACGAAACAGACAAACTAAACAAGATATTGCTGATTGTTTCCTATTAACATTATGCTATTGCATGCAGCGTTTATATGGATGAATATTAGAAGTTTTGTCTTAACTTTTTCTAAAAAATACATTTTGTTCTATATCTGAGGAGGATGCCAGTGCTGATTGAATACTATTTGGTATGCAGCTGGCTAAGACATACAGAACACCTGATTGCAAATTAGTTTTGTTCATTTTTTCCTCCACAATAAGTATGAAATGCTCGGTAACATCAATGGGGAATAAAAACAAGAGGCTCTTCCCTATTGTTTAGAACTAGTAATAGAAACCAATGGCATTATATTCAGAACGCTGGGATTGGTCGATGGTAAATGTCGCTATGATCATAACAAAGGCAACTTTGAAAATAATGCTTTTATTTTGGATATGTAACAATTCACTAAACTTTCACATTCCCAAGTGAAACATCTATAATGACCTCCATGATAAATATAGAATAACACAATACAAGAAAAAAGCCATGGGCTTGAGATATCATATTTAACTAGACAACCCCGCAAAAAAATTGTTTCGGATCAGTTCAGATTTTTATTTCTTTCATTTTTCAGATTTTGGATCTGAAATTTGGATGTTATTCGGATTTCGTATCCGTATGAATTTTCGTTTTGGGAAGATCTACAACAGGAAGTCACATGGCCGTGCCTGTAATGCAACCCCCAACAGCCAAAACAAATCTGATTGGCCAGAGAACAGTCACATGTCTGATTTAGTTTCATTTTCAGTGAAATTCAGACAGATCCACATTTTCGTTGAAGGAACATTCAGATTCTTTTGCATTTGGACACATCTGAATGTCGGAATTTAACGCAATTTGTACGAATGCCAATTCAGAACGAAACAAAATGTACATATCTAGATTTAATTTTGTACATAATTTATCCTTAAAAGTTTAACATTTTGGTCCAACCAATTTGCCTTCAGCCCTTGTGCATTACCATGTGTTGATATTAGGGCTGGTAATGATTAAAATTTTCCTGTTCGATTAATCGAAATTTTTTAAAATCAATTAATCGATTAATTTCGATTAATTATAATGCACATACAGATCCAACTACATTGGCGTATACACATACAGCACAGCAATGAAGTAATAAAATGAACTAGGATCACACTAATCCAGCACGTTACTAATCTCACGTGCCCCACTCAATATGGCCGCCGCTTAAGTGGGGCAACTCAGAATAATAACGTGCTGGATTAGTGTGATCCTAGTTCATTTTATTACTTCATTGCTGTGCTGTATGTGTATAGGCCAATGCCAGGGATCCCAACCTGAAATAAGCAATTTCAGGGAGGTGTCCCTCTCATTTCGGGGAGGTGCCCTCTCCCCCCCATCCGCGGTGGGGGGATTTTGGGGGGGCTGGGAGAGAGCAGCCCCCCTGAAATGATGGCAGATAGCACAGGAAGCAATATGGGTGCATTAGCTAGTTTGCTATTGGCTATTGCAAAGTGCAATAGCCAATAGGAATCTAGCTATGCAATCGTATGCCTTTTTTTTTCTTTTCTGACTGACGGACAGGCTGCGGCTCCCGATGTCAGAAAAGAAAAAAAAACAAAACGATTGCAGGGAAAGGTTTAATCTGCTCGATTTAGCAGATTAAGCTATTCCGGTAAAAAGAGAGTTGGGAGAGTTGGGATGTGTACTCACCGGCTCAAGCAGCTCCATCGGGTAATGAAGGGAAAGGGGGGAGGAGTACAGTGACGTCACAGGCATCGACGTCACCGGACTCCTCCTCCCTTCCCTTCGTTAGCCGACAGCCACTTGGGGAAGGGGGGAGGAGTCCGGTGACGTCGATGTTCGTGACGTCACCGGATCTCCGACGGAAGACCCGGAAGCCGGCGGAGAGGTGAGTATGGATCAAAAGAACTTTGATTGATCAAAATAATTCACGATTAATCGAGGGATTAATCGTTAATTTCCGCAGCCCTAGTTGATATGCATTTCCTAACATGTTTATTTGCATCAGCAACATGTATTTTCCATGTGTGATGATATGTGTTCTGAAACACATTGATACACATTTTGAGTGTGTTTGTGGAAGTTAGGTTTTGAAGTAGAAAGAGTTAACATACATTGTCCCAGCCCTACGAATGGATAAAGTTAACGACAATTGACCCAGCCCTAGATGTGCTTAGAGTTAGGACCCATTGACCCAGCCCTAGAAGTGCAAAGTGACCCCACTATTGGTTGCTGGAGTTAGAAAGGAGTTGTATGTGAAGGTTTTTTCTGCCGCTTGGGCTTCAGTTGTTCTGGAGGAAGAGTATGTAAGGAACCAGAGAAGATACTGAGTTCACTCTGTTATTACCAACAAAGAATAGAGGAGCCAGTTCTGGGTGAACTATAGTGAGCCAACATGAGGAGACATTTTCAGCTTATGCATGTCTGTTAGAATATAAGCATGTACAGTATGTGTTTTATCCTCTGCTTGCACCTGATGAGAGGGAGCATCCCTGGTTGCCGTGGAGATTGTTGGCTTTATAATCCTCTGATTGTATCTGTGACTCTAAGCCCCTGATGAAGTCAATTGTGACGTAATGCGTAGGGCGGAGTCTTGCAGACGTGGATTGGAGATTGCATGGTCAGCAGCACAGCTCCTGTTTAAATCGTATTTGCACCCAGAGAATACGGTGACCCGAAGAGAATGTTGTCGGGCATACATCTTACTTGAAGTTTTACATCAACTTTCCTTATGCGAGTAGTTTAAAAAAAATAAAAGATCTTTTTAATGTCATGGTTTTATGCTATGGGCTGTTTTTATATCTTATTGGATATGGTCGTGATGCCATGCTGATGTCATTTTCTGTGTAACGATTGTGCAGAGATGGCCTTTGTATAAGATCGATTAGAAATCCTATAAAGCGATTTTAGACCTGCCCTGGCCTACTTACAAGGTGAGCAGCCCACTAAGAGGGGTGAGCACCTAGGTGATAATTGAAATTGGTGTATGGGCCTTTTATAAATAACTTTCACTGTGAAAGGATAAAGAGTGTGGTGCATTTGGGACAAATCTTGAGCTCTTTATATGTGTGATTCCACATTTATGCACATCTGAACACGGAATATATGATTGAACTTTTCAGAGGGATATTATTTAGGATTGATGTTTACAAGAAAAGCAATTGTGAAGACTTTGAATGTATTGTTTATCACATATTTAATATAGAGATTTGTTTATTTATTCATTGTTCTAGTTGAAGCACAGCACATTCAATTATTATTCATTTCTTCATCATTATACATTTTCTCATCAAAATGGCTGCCTGTCTCATGGCCACATGTTAATATGCTTGCATGAGGGAAAGCATTAACATATTTTGACCTGCAAATACTATCTTTTCAACCATCCGATACATCCTGTTGTCTGCTGCAGGGACGTGTGGTCAGGGGAGCCAGGTGAGGCAGAGCCTCACCTAGAATTATGGAGGAGAAAGCTGCCAGCTTCAAGTCTGAAGTTGACAGCTTTTTCTCCATTCAGATCGGCATCTAACAGGTTATACAGTAAGGAAATTCTCCCTGCTGTGTAACCTGTCATGGTCGGAGCGCTGCCTGTTAATTACAGGCAGCGCTGCATCCGGCTTTTGACAGGTAGTTAGTGAGAGACAGGGAGGCTCCTCCCTCTCTCCTCCCTTTCTCCTTCACACTAGCTCAGGGATGGGTTGGGGGCAGGTTTTCGTCTGGTGGGGACGAGGCTTTGGCCTCCGAGGGGGGGGAGGGGCTGGGGAATGTGTCACCCAGAACATGAGGTACCGCACGTCACTGGTCTGCTGTCAACTGCTGCATTCAGTAAAGATCTTTGTGGATGAAAAAGGTATTTGGTGAGTTCAGCTATCTGATAAAGACTGTCCATGGTGATTGTATCTGCTTATACAGGCCAGGCCTAGAGGTCTCTCCAAGGGTTAAATTACTAATACAATGATTGGAGTCAGGATATCATCTGTAACAAACAATAACACATGGTCATTTTTGGTTTCTTTTGCAGTTGTCTGACACATTTAAGGTTATGTGGGGTGTGTTATCAGAGAGGGCACTGAAGAAGCCAACTATAGATGAATAGGCCCAAAATGCTAAGTACTTTTGAGAATAATACAAGATTCCAAACTGTTTGGGGGTGATGTTGCTTTAACGTTAAAAGTATTTCTCTATTGTCTTACTTGATGGTGTTGATAGAAGTTCCAACGCATCATCGTTTGCTTACTATACATTTGGCCATGACAACCTAAGAAAATTTAGAATTTCTTTTTTTTTTAAATGTCAATTGCTTTGTGTTTGTAAATTTTAAAAAACACTTGCCTCTGCAACATTTTCTACAGTGTGACATTACTATATTTAAATGTGACCCCATAACAACCCGGAAAATATTATAGCTGAACACACCTTGATAAGAAGCGGATTCCTCACTCGTGCAGGGGGTGATGAGGGAAGTTATTGCTCTCTATTGGAGCTCTGCACAACATTACTATACAACACACTTGGAATGGTATGGGTTAAGGACAGCCCTAACCCTAATGTTTGCAACCTTGTAACAAGGTCTGTGTGAAATAAAATAGCGTAGGCCAAGGCAAATAACTGTACTAAAAGGAGTTGTAAGATGTTTAGCACTAGATTCACATTTATCCAGGTCATGTTTTATTTAGTAGTAATTTGTCACATTTAACTAAACTAGGAACATACCCCAGCATTTGCAGTGATCTGTTTATTTAAACCTTTAGTAGTGAAAAGATGGACTGCAGAAGCTACAAAACATATACAACTATACAGAGCAAATCCATTTGAATGTGACTAACTTCTGCCCTTACATTGCACAGCAGCATTCTAACCCTGTGGATAGGGCAGTCTACAAGAGTTTGGAAATGGATCTGATTTCTGTGAAAACAAAATGAAGATGATCCCCAGATTTCAAATGTACTTCCACTAGGATCAGTCACAATTTTGCTATAGGGTTATACCACATTTAATAAAGCAGAAGCACAGCACACATTATTGACATTTCTGCCTTGCTTGCTGTGCTGAGAAATGTGTGGTTCTTACTGTAAACAAATCATGCCAAAGCCACTAAAATAGTTCCCAAATGTTAAACACATACACGTCTCAATTCCCTTTAGTGGATTTGAATTAAAATTAAACTTACCTTTACTTTATTTATGAAACTATTGATAGAAGGAGCTGCAGATGTCATCCCATGCCCCATCCCATGCATTTGCACCCCTTGTATAACCTATGGGTAAGGGTAACAGAGGAGGGCTTGCCTCCTTACCTCCCTAATGAGCACCACTCTGTCAAAAACAACCTGAAAAGTAGCAGCCACACTTGCTAAACTAGTTTTTTTCCCTCTGTTTTGTTTGGTAAAGCATTTGGACAGTATCCAAAGTGGGCTTCTTAAAGCCGTTACCAACACACTAAAATACATCAAAATGAATCACACTGCATGTAATATATATTTGGATGCATTGATATTGACATCAGCGGTCCTCTCAATGCATTCAATTGCAGAAAAAAATGAACATGTAATGTTTTTTCCACACTCTTTCCAAGTCTTCTCTTGTGCCAAAAAACATTCCCTGCAAACTTGCAACACCACCCTAAGAAGCTGCAGCAGCAATCTTGAGCCTGCCTTACTTTCCTGTCTTAATGACTTAAGTCATTTATCAATTAATCCCCCCCCCCCTTGATGTGTTCTGATCTTTTGTTATCTCACCTCACCTGGCATGAATCGGGAGGGGGATCCCATGGCGTTTTTTTTTTTACATTTTTGGGCAGAACATTCAGCTTTGACAGATCATTCTCCCTGCTCCAGCTGTGTCTTCGTCTCAGCCCTGCTGAATGCATATTCTTCAGCTCGGCTGAGCCTTTTGGCTGACTTCAGCTGCTGTATGGGCTATTATATTATTCATATAGGGAAGAATGTAGGGAACTCAAGGATTCAAACAAGTGGTAAACCTCACACCTACCAGCACAGCTATGAAAAGGAGGATAGATAGCTACACAAGAACACTGGACATTTTAGCTCTTTTACTATCACAGCTAGTAATCTTGGTCATCCTTCAAATCTGATGTGAATGTTACAACCATGTGTCTCCCCAAAACGTGGAGTGTTGTTGAAATAATGAATTTTATAAGCCAATTTAACTATGAATAGCACTTCCTACCTTTTCCCCTGCTAATTATTGCTTGAGGCTCTGACAGATAGAACGTCACCCCTTTTGACCTGCCAATTGTCTACTTTCTGACCACTAATAAAGTCTGTTTCCATATTAGGTTCTTCATCATTGTTAAACTGCAGATACTGGAGCAGGTGAATGAAGAACAATAAGGGATCTATTCACAAAGCTGCCGAAGGATCTAGCCGTAGCTTTGGCCGATCCTAGCCGCTAGCTTCGGCCCCAGGACCCCTTCGGTTCAGTAGAACCGAAGGGGTACTGTACGGGCTATTCACAATAGCCCGTACAGCTTCCGATCATGGCCGAACGGCTCAGCCGAGCCGAAGGCATATGCATCTTTACTATTGGCTATTGCAAATTGAAATAGCCAATAGTAATGTACCAATGCTTTTCAATGGGAAAAAAACGTTTTTTTTTTTCTATTCTGACATCGCTCGTGTCAGAATAAAGAAAAAAAGACACAGCAGTGTTTCTCTCCTTGGCGGCCGGGAGCAGGAGACTCCCAGAGCGCCCCAGAGAGTTTTTTCTTTTGACGGCAGCAGAGCCGCTGGACAGTAGGAAACTATTGGGCGGAGCTAGCTGTCACTGCTAGCTCCGCACAATCGTTTTCTATTCACTTTTTAAAAACTTTTTTCACTAATTTTCTGTTCTGCTCGGTCCCTCTGAGGGACCGAGCAGAACAGCCGAGCCGAATGCCGCTCAGCGGCATTCAGCTATTCACT